>NC_057814.1:259416603-259674520 GCF_018294505.1 Triticum aestivum | reverse complement strand
GCCGCCGCCCCCTCGCGCCCCTCCCCGAGCCCGAGCCCGCCGCCTAGCCCCGCGCCCGCCGGAGCCCTCGCCGGAGCGAGCCCCGTCGAGGTACCGCCGCTGCCTCGTCTCGTGTTGACCGGTTTTCTGAAAAAAAAACCTTTTGTTTTTAAAAAAAACCCTAGATCGGTTTTTTTTCGGTTTTCTTATTTCACGAGCGTTCACCGAACCGTTCGTTTTAACGAACGCGTTCGTCGGTTTTTTTCTCTGTTAACGAACGTCCGTTATTTAACCGTTCGTCCGTTTTTCTTTTTCGTCGGATTTTCTCGTTATTTTCTCAGATTCGATTTCCGATCGAATTTTCGAATCTGTTTAACTTCTCGCTCGTTTATCGGAATCAGGTGATTCAAGCGCCTAGAGTTTCGTCTCGAAATTCTCTTTCCGTTTAACCTACTCAAACAATTTTTTGCTACAGTAAAATTTGACCTAGATCCAGATTAGCAAACGAAGTTTCTTTCTTTCGCCGTTTGACTTTCGTTGCTTCTTTCGAGTTGATTCTTTTTGCAAACCGGAGTTCTTAAGTTGAACTTTCTGGTTGGATCTTTCTTTCGAGTTTTACCTGTGCATTAGATGAGTACTGATTGTATGCTTGTTTGTTTGCGATAGAGTACCCGGAGTGTGCCGCTTGTTACTTCGACTCGCTAGGTTTTGCGGATCATCAGCAAGGCAAGTAACACTTTGATCATACCCCGTTCATACCCAGTTTTATTGCATTAGATCTATTTCCTCAAACACATTGCATGATTAGGATCTAAATAAACTGTGGGTATTGGGAAGTAGTTGAGGTAGTACCTATTACCTGTTCTTTATCAAACCCTTGGGAGTTACTTCTACGTTGCTTTTATTATCGCCATGCTATGCTCGTAGACGTGGATTGGGTTTGAGCGATATTCATGACAGATGTGAGATGTTAATTAATGGTTCAACTTAAGGTGGCAACTAAAACTCACATCTGGGTGGATTGAGGCACCTGGAGAACCCAGTGTTGTCTGTATGTATAAGGTCCGCCACCCAGGCTCAAAGGGATCAGAAGATTATTCATGCTAGAAACTTCCGTGTGCAGCCGCAAGCTATTATGGGCTCTAGCATAGCTGAGTAGGTTACAGGATCTCTTGAAGAGGTGGACTAGCAGATGTAGGGGAAAGTAGGTGTACCGGTCCATCCAGAGTAGAGAGTGACTGTTTCTGAAAGACTGTGTCTCGGTCATCCGTTTCTCAAACAACATGTAGTGCGAGAATCAAGCGGAGGCAATCGAGTCTTGTGGGGAAAAGTGCACAAACCTCTGCAGAGTGTACAAACTGATCATGATTAGCCATGTCCCCGGTTATGGACAACTTGAGTATCTAGTACCTGGATTATCATTTGAATCTCATCACCGTGATACTTATAATTAATTTTGTTGGGTTAATGATGTTACTTAATTGGGATTGAGTTGGAGGTACCTTCTCAATGTTTCAACCACCATGATAGTTAAATAAAATTTATTCCTTTGAAGTAGGGAAAAATTGGCTTTTCGCAAAAACTGTAACCATAGAGCCTTTACACCAGCCATATATGCATATAGTATAGCATTATCATTGTTCATTGTTCTCTATGTGTTGCTTTGCCAGCATATTCTATGTGCTGACCCGTTTTCGGGCTGCAACGTTTCATGTTGCAGACTTTTCAGACGACGAGTAAGGAGCCTTAGGTCGTGGTCTTATACTCAGTGATGCCGCTGGAGTTGATGGACTCACTTATCTTCCAAGTCTTCCGTTGTTATCGTTATTAGATGGCCTTAAGCCATGTTTATCATACTTAATCTCTTCAGAGATTTTCGATGTAATAAGTGTGTGATTGCTACTCTGTTATAAATCCTCCATTTGTACTGTGCGTGTCAGCATTACTGATCCAGGGATGACACTGGTGCACAGCAGCACAGGCCATTTGAGGTCTGGTCGCTACAGACACACATTCTAATTAAAAGAAGTGTGCGCGATGGTAATAACGAGCGCGCACGGTTGATGAAACAAGACGTGTGCTGACATCGCCTATTGCGGTGCACCCTATGGTGCAAATGCCACGTACGCGGCCGAGAAGGCATGCCCATGTTAGGCCGTTCGAGAATAGTGCCACAATTAGAAATTATAGAACCGTCAATAAATTTTGAGCCCGCGTCCTGTCACATTCCAAATTACTACCACGCTATATTTAATTGCAAACCATTCACACCGATCAAAACCTAAACGGTTTCCCACTTAGGAGCGTATTAGTACTCGGTTATAAATACTACCTACTCCAAGATGACTGCACATTCTTCCTCAACTCCTCATCCACAAAAACAAACAAGTGATTCATCATTGTTCCCTTGCGTCTGCCATGGCCCGCATGAGTTCTGGGTCGAGAGATTACTACCAGGGAGAGGCGAGCATGGAAGCGGAAGCACGAGAGATGTCCTGCCTTGCCGCGAAAGCAACTGACATGTCCCGCCGCGCTACCGTAGCAGCACAGAGGTCCCGCCGCACCGCCGAAGTAGCATAGAGATCCCGCCGCACCGTCGATGCAGCAGACTGGTCCGGCCGCGCAGCGGAAGCAGCAGAGATGTCCCGCCGCATCGCGAATGAAGCAGAGATGTCCTCCCGCACCGTGGCGGCATGGGCAAATGTCTCGCGGGCAGGCGAGTACTCTCACAGGCACATGCGAGCTATGCTCGATGACCTGATGGGTCGGATCTCCGACTGGATGAAGCTGCAGGATGAGATGAATGCCTCGTTTGAAAATGCTACCAGCGTCATCCGGGGACTAGGGGAGGACAAGGTAAAGCTCCGCACCGAGCGTGACCTGAGGACACGAAAGAGCTCATCGCTGCTCGCTGCGGGAACTAGTCTCCGTGGCCTGCATCAACGCATCAAGAAAGTAGAGATCAACGAGCCAGATCGTTGTCTGTGTCTTCCTTCTTCTTTTGCCCTTGTGTATTTCGGGTGTTGCTGCATGTGGCTTTTTTAGTTATCTTCCTAAATATGTAAGACAATTATTATCCACTTTCATCGTCCTTATATTCATCAGTCTTGCTATAAGTCGCAGTCGATGCTATATAGGTCCGTCGGATCTTACATCAAGATCTGTGCAAAACTTTCTTTTCAGATTTTCTTTTCTCTCTCTTAAACCTCAGTTGAGTGAGAAATGGCCACGCCATTAAACAGGGGCTCGGGCGCCATTAATGGAGACGTTCGGAGAGAGGTGGGCGGCGGATAGAGGTCAAAGGGCTCTCCTCCCGATGAGCACGCGCAGGGATCTGATCGCATGCCTCCCGTACTAAAATAGCTACCCCGCACGTCACCTCCTAGCCAATAAAAAAGGGAACGCGTGGAGGCACGTAAATGGTAAGTAGAACGCCCACGGTTTCGATAATACTTGTGTTTCCGATTGTAACATGACAACACTTGTTCCAAAATGACTTTGTTGATTGTTAATGTGTGCGCCTTCGCAAATCGGACAAAAAATTTACCACAGCATGTTGGTGCCATGTCATGACACCATGCCAAGTTTCATGATTTTCAGGCGAGTTTTCGATTTACGGGAATTTTAAAACTAAGTTTCTCGATGTTTCCGGTCGAGCCAAGACGCCCAGATGTTTGAATTTCATTCCCATTTCTTGCATGGGACCTAGAAATTCGCCCAAGTACACATAAATGATTTTTCAACTAACTTTAGCGCACTGGAGCATGTGCTTGTAGTTCAAATTTGAATTATGTGCATTAAATGCCTGGAAATTCAATTAATGTATAAAAAAGGCCAAGCGAACCCAGAATAATTCCACAATTTAGCACGAAACTCCTATTGGTCTAAGCTGCCCGTGTAAAAAAATCCAGGCGGGAGAAGGCAGTGTATGTCATTTCACGCACGGAGGTGACACGTTCTGTCGGGGATATACCCCGCAGTATGACCCGACCGGATATATGACCCGGCCGGGACTTGGCGACTCATTGGTGACCCGCCCGGAGCTTCGCAAGTCACTGTTGACCCGGCCGAGTCTGGCGATGAAGGAAATATGCCCTAGAGGCAATAATAAAGTTGTTATTTATATTTCCTGATATCATGATAAATGTTTATTATTCATGCTAGAATTGTATTAACCGGAAACTTAGTACATGTGTGAATACATAGACAAATAGAGTGTCACTAGTATGCTTCTACTTGACTAGCTCGTTGAATCAAAGATGGTTAAGTTTCCTAGCCATAGACATGAGTTGTCATTTGATTAACGGGATCACATCATTAGAGAATGATGTGATTGACTTGACCCATTCCGTTAGCTTAGCACTTGATCGTTTAGCATGTTGCTATTGCTTTCTTCATAACTTATACATGTTCCTATGACTATGAGATTATGCAACTCCCGAATACCGGAGGAACATTTTGTGTGCTACCAAACGTCACAACGTAACTGGGTGATTATAAAGGTGCTCTAAAGGTGTCTCCGATGGTACTTGTTCAGTTGGCAAAGATCAATATTAGGATTTGTCACTCCGATTGTCGGAGAGGTATCTCTGGGCCCTCTCGGTAATGCACATCACTATAAGCCTTGCAAGCAATGTAACTAATGAGTTAGTTGCGGGATGATGCATTACGGAAACGAGTAAAGAGACTTGCCGGTAACGAGATTGAACTAGGTATTGAGATACCGACGATCGAATCTCGGGCAAGTAACATATCGATGACAAAGGGAACAACGTATGTTGTTATGCGGTTTGACCGGTAAATATCTTCGTAGAATATGTAGGAACCAATATGAGTATCCAAGTTCCGCTATTTGTTATTGACCGGAGATGAGTCTCGGTCATGTCTAAATAGTTCTCGAACCCGTAGGGTCCGCACGCTTAACGTTCGGTGACGATTGGTATTATGAGTTTATGTGTTTTGATGTACCGAAGGTAGTTCGGAGTCCCGGATATGATCACGGACATGACGAGGAGTCTCGAAATGGTCGAGACATAAAGATCGATATATTGGAAGACTATATTTGGACATCGGAATAGTTCCGGGTGAAATCAGGATTTTACCGGAGTACCGGGAGGTTACCGGAACCCCCGATAAGTGTATGGGCCTTATTGGGACATAGTGGAGAGAGAGAGAGGAGACTAGGGCAGGCCGCGCGCCCCCTCTCCCTCTTTTCCGAATTGGACTAGGAGTGGGGCGGCGCCCCCCTTTCCTTCCTCCCTCTCTCCCCCTTCCTTCTCTCCTAGTCCAACTAGGGAAGGGGGGATCCTACTCCCGGTGGGAGTAGGACTCCTCCAGGGCGCGCCATAGAGGACCGGCCCTCCCCCCCTCCACTCCTTTATATACGGGGAGGTGGGCACCCCATAGACACACAAGTTGATCATTGATCTTTTAGCCGTGTGCGGTGCCCCCCTCCACCATAGTCCACCTCGGTCATATCATAGCGGTGCTTAGGCGAAGCCCTGCGTCGGTAGCTTCATCATCACCGTCATCACGCCGTCGTGCTGACGGAACTCTCCCTCGAAGGTCTACTGGATCGTGAGTTCGTGAGACGTCACCGAGCTGAACGTGTGCAGATCGCGGAGGTGACGTATGTTCGGTACTAGGATCGGTCGATCATGAAGACATACGACTACATCAACCGCGTTGTCATAACGCTTCTGCTTACGGTCTACGAGGGTACGTGGACGACACTCTCCCCTCTCGTTGCTATGCATCACCATGATCTTGCGTGTGCGTAGGAATTTTTTTGAAATTACTACGTTCCCCAACAGTGGCATCCGAGCCAGGTTTATGCGTAGATGTTATATGCACGAGTAGAACACAAGTGAGTTGTGGGCAATACAAGTCATACTGCTTACCAGCATGTCATACTTTGAATCGGCGGTATTGTTGGATGAAGCTGCCCGGACGGACATTACGTGTATGTTTACGCGAGACTGGTTCTACCGACGTGCTTCGCACACAGGTGGCTGGCGGGTGTCAGTTTCTCCAACTTTAGTTGAATCGAGTGTGGCTACGCCCGGTCCTTGTGAAGGTTAAAACAACACATACTTGACAAAATATCGTTGTGGTTTTGATGCGTAGGTAAGAATGGTTCTTGCTCAGCCCGTAGTAGCCACGTAAAACTTGCAACAACAAAGTAGAGGACGTCTAACTTGTTTTTGCAGGGCGTGTTGTGATGTGATATGGTCAAGACATGATGCTAAATTTTATTGTATGAGATGATCATGTTTTGTAATGGAGTTATCGGCAACTGGCAGGAGCCATATGGTTGTTGCTTTATTGTATGAAATGCAATCGCCATGTAATTGCTTTACTTTATCACTAAGCGGTAGCGATAGTCGTAGAAGCAATAGTTGGTGAGACGACAACGATGCTACGATGAAGATCAAGGCGTCGCGCCGGTGATGATGGTGATCATGACGGTGCTTTGGAGATGGAGATCAAAGGCACAAGATGATGATGGCCATATCATATCACTTATATTGATTGCATGTGATGTTTATCTTATGCATATTATTTTTCTTAGTACGGCGGTGGCATTATAAGATAATCTCTCTATAAATTTCAAGGTACAAGTGTTCTCCCTGAGTATGCTCCGTTGCGAAAGTTCGTCGTGCCGAGACACCACGTGATGATCGGGTGTGATAAGCTCTACGTTCACATACAACAGGTGTAAGCCAGTTTTGCACACGCAGAATACTCGGGTTAAACTTGACGAGCCTAGCATATGCAGATATGGCCTCGGAACACTGAGACCGAAAGGTCGAGCGTGAATCATATAGTAGATATGATCAACAGAGTGATGTTCACCATTGAAAACTACTCCATCTCACGTGATGATCGGACATGGTTTAGTTGATATGGATCACGTGACCACTTAGATGATTAAAGGGATGTCTATCTAAGTGGGAGTTCTTAAGTAATATGATTAATTGAACTTTAATTTATCATGAACTTAGTCCTGGTAGTATTAGCATATCTATGTTGTAGATCAATAGCTCGCGTTTAGCTCCCCTGTTTTTTATATGTTCCTAGAGAAAACTAAGTTGAATGATGTTAGTAGCAATGATGCGGATTGGATCTGTGATCTGGGGATTATCCTCATTGCTGCACAGAAGAATTATGTCCTTGATGCACCGCTAGGTGACAGACCGATTGCAGGAGCAAATGCAGACGTTATGAACGTTTGGAAAGCTCGGTATGATGACTACTTGATAGTTTAGTGCACCATGCTTTACGGCTTAGAACCGGGACTACAAAAATGTTTTGAAACGCCACGGAGCATATGAGATGTTCCAAGAGTTGAAATTAGTAAGACTCATGCCCATGTCGAAAGGTATGAGACATTTGACAAATACTTTGCCTACAAGATGGAGGAGAATAGCTCAGCTAGTGAGCATGTGCTCAGAATGTCTGAGTACTACAATCACTTGAATCAAGTGAGAGTTAATCTTCCAGATAAGATAGTGATTGACAGAGTTCTCTAGTCACTATCATCAAGTTACTAGAACTTCGTGATGAGCTATAATATGCAAGGGATAACGGAAATGATTCCCAAGCTCTTCGTAATGCTGAAATCGACGAAGGTAGAAATCAAGAAAAGCATCAAGTGTTGACAAGACCACTAGTTTCAAGAAAAAGGCAAAGGGAAGAAGGGGAACTTCAAAAAGAACGGCAAGCAAGTTGCTGCTCCCGTGAGGAAGCCCAAAGCTAGACCGAAGCTTGAAACTGAGTGCTTCTACTGCAAAGGAAATGGTCACTGGAAGTGGAACTGCCCTAGATACTTGGCGGATAAGAAGGATGGCAAAGTGAACAAAGGTATATTGGATATACATGTTATTGGTATGTACTTTACTAGTGTTTATAGCAACCTCTCGGCATTTGATACTGGTTCAGTTGCTAAGAGTAGTAAATCGAAACGAGAGTTGCAGAATGAATAGGAACTAGTTAAAGGCGGGGTGACGATGTGTGTTGGAAGTAGTTCCAAGATTGATATGATCATCATCGCACACTCCCTATACTTTCGGGATTAGTGTTGAACCTAAATAAGTGTTATTTGGTGTTTGCGTTGAGCATGAATATGATTTGATCATGTTTATTGCAATACGGTTATTCATTTAAGTTAGAGAATAATTGTTGTTTTGTTTACATGAATAAAACCTTCTATGGTCATACACCCGATGAAAATGGTTTGTTGGATCTCGATCGTAGTGATACACATATTCATAATATTGAAGCCAAAAGATGCAAGGTTAATAATGATAGTGCAACTTATTTGTGGCACTGCCATTTAGGTCATATTGGTGTAAAGCACATGAAGAAACTCTGTGCTGATGGGCTTTTGGAATCACTTGATTATGAATCACTTGATGCTTGCGAACCATGCCTCATGGGCAAGATGACTAAGACTCCGTTGTCCGGAACAGTGGAGCGAGCAACTGACTTGATGAAAACAATACATACTGATGTATGCGGTCCGATGAGTGTTAAGGCTCGCGGCGGGTATCGCTATTTTCTGACCTTCACAGATGATTTGAGCAGATATGGGTATATCTACTCGATGAAACATAAGTCTGAAATGTTTGAAAAGTTCAAAGAATTCAGAGTGAAGTAGAAAATCATCGTAACAAGAAAATAAAGTTTCTACGATCTGATCGCGGAGACGAATATTTGAGTTATGAGTTCGGTCTTCATTTAAAACAATGTGGAATAGTTTCACAACTTACGCCACCTGGATCACCACAGCGTAATGGTGTGTCCGAACGTCAAAACCGTATTGGATATGGTGCGATCTATGATGTCCCTTACCGACTTACCACTATCGTTTTGGGAATATGCATTAGAGACAGCTGCATTCACGTTAAATAGGGCACCATCTAAGTCCGTTGAGACGACACCGTATGAATTGTGGTTTAGCAATAAACCTAAGCTATCGTTTCTTAAAATTTGGGGTTGCGATGCTTATGTGAAAAAGCTTCAACCTGATAAACTCGAACCCAAATCGGAGAAATGCGTCTTCATAGGATACCCAAAAGAAACTGTTGGGTACACCTCCTATCACAGATCCGAAGGCAGATCTTTGTTGCTAAGAATGGATCTTTCTAGAGGAGTTTCTCTCAAAAGAAGTGAGTGGGAGGAAAGTAGAACTTGATGAGGTAATTGTACCTGCTCCCTTATTGGAAAGTAGTTCATCACAGAAATCTGTTCCTGTGACTCCTACACCAATTAGTGAGGAAGCTAATGATGATGATCATGTAACTTCAGATCAAGTTACTACCGAACCTCGTAGGTCAACCAGAGTAGGATCCGCACCAGAGTGGTACGGTGATCCTGTTCTGAAGGTCATGTTACTTGAGCATGACGAACCTACTGAGGGAGTCCTGGACTAAGGGGTCCTCGGGCGTCCGGCCTGTTATCTATGGGTTGGACTGATGGGCTGTGAAGACACGAAGACCGAAGACTATACCCGTTTCCGGATTGGACTCTCCTTGGCATGGAAGGCAAGCTAGGCGACCTATTATGAAGATTTCCTCCTATGTAACCGACCTCATGTAACCCTAGATCTCTCCGGTGTCTATATAAACCGGAGAGCATAGTCCGGATAGGACAGATTCATTACCATATTCACATAGGCTAGACTTATAGGGTTTAGCCATTACGATCTCGTGGTAGATCAACTCTTGTAACACTCATATTCATCAAGATCAATCAAGCAGGAAGTAGGGTATTACCTCCATAGAGAGGGCCCGAACCTGGGTAAACATTGTGTCCCCTGTCTCCTATTACCATCGATCCTAGACGCACAGTTCGGGACCCCCTACCCGAGATCCGCCGGTTTTGACACCGACATTGGTGCTTTCATTGAGAGTTCCACTGTGCCGTCGACGAAATGTTTGATGAACCCTTCAATTGTCAATAATGACGCTATCCAGGGAGGGACCTTCCTCCCCGGACAGGTTTTTGTGTTCGGCGGCTTCGCACTGCGGGCCAACTCGCTTGGCCATCTAGAGCAGATCGATAGTTACGCCCCTGGCCACCAGGTCAGGTTCAGAAGCTTGAACTATGTCGCGGATATCCGTGGAGACTTGATCTTCGAGGGATTTGAAACCGCGGCGATCGCTCCCCCTTTCCCCGATGAACATGACTTAAATCTGTCATCGGAGCACACCCAGGAGATGGATCCTGTTGCTGCAACGGCCTCAGTACCGAAGCAGATCATCCCCTCCGAGGCCATAAAGTCCGCGGCGTTGAAGCCACACACGGACTCGACATCCTGCAATGCTGGCATCAATGGAACTCCGGACTCATCTCCGGCTACATGTTCCGGATCAAGTGCGCCTGCGGACACCGAGCTGGATCGGTTATCGATTTTCGAATTTAGCCCCGCAGACATCTTCTAGCATTCGCCTTTGGGTGACGTACTAAATTCTTTGAAGAACTTGTCCTTGGAGGAAGACTCACAGCCGAACTATGTTTGGTTCGAGCTAGAGGCGGACGACGAGGAATTTTGCTTCCCACCCGCCACCCACTTCATAGCCACCGTCGACGACTTAACCGACGTGCTTGACTATGGCTCTGAGGACATCACCGGTATGGACGACGATGCCGACAATGAGCAAGGCCAAGACCCGCCATTCACTGGACGTTGGACGCCCACCTCTTCGTACGATGTATACATGGTTGATACACCCAAAGGATCTGGCGACGACAAAGAAGAGCCAGATAAGGATAAACCTTCTGAGACGCAGTCCAAGTGCCGACACCCCAAACGCCGTTCTAAGCCTCGCCGCTCAAAACATAGCAACACTGGTACCGGAGAAAATAGCACTCCGGGCGACGCCGAAAACAATGAAGACCCTGTCGGTGCTGCATCCGAACAGGAGGAACATGACGAAAGGCAAGACAACCCTGATGAGCAGGCCATAGAAGATGACTTGGGGGACGATAGTTACCGTCCACCCTCCGAAGAGGAGACAAGCCCCGGCAACAAAGATTTCATCGTGCATGAGGACCCTCTGGAGCAGGAGCGCTTTAAGTTTCAACTCATAGCCACTGCAAGGAGCCTGAAAAAGAAACAGCAGCAGCTTCAAGCTGAACAAGATCTGCTCGTCGACAGATGGACTGACATCCTGACAGCGGAAGAATACGGCCTCAAGCGCCCAGCCAAGAGCTACCCGAAACGCAGACTGCTACCTCAATTTGAGGAGGAGGCACCGGAGCACACATCTCCCTCGCGTAATGCGGAATGACCACCACGTGGTCGAGACAGGGCGGCCAACCGGCCACCACGCGGTCGGGATAAAGCGACAACTCAGGTCGAACAGCAGCCTGCCCAACCGCCCCGCAAAAATAAAGACGGAAGAGTTCGGGGTCACACGTATGACCTCCGGCAGACCCTGGACAGTAGAGCAGGACATACAAGATCGATCTACGGATCGCGAGGATGTGCCTCGAGGCACGAAGACAGCTACCTATTCGGACGTGACAAACCTAACCACGCCCGGTCCGAATGCCGCAGACGGACTCCATCAGAGCTACGCCACGACACGGCCCGGTACAGAGACGAGGTACTGGATCACGAATTCCCCGAGGGATTCAAGCCCGTCAATATCGAATCATACGACGGCACAACCGATCCCGTAGTATGGATTGAGGATTTCATTCTCCATATTCATATGGCTCGAGGAGATGACCTCCACGCCATTAAATACCTCCCACTCAAGCTCAAAGGGCCAGCTCGGCACTGGCTTAACAGCCTGCCTGAAAATTCTATCGGCAGCTGGGAGGACTTGGAAGAAGCTTTCCTAGACAACTTCCAAGGAACCTATGTCCGGCCACCAGATGCCGATGAATTAAGCCACATAGTTCAACAACCCGGAGAATCGGCTAGGAAATTCTGTACTAGGTTCCTAACCAAAAAGAACCAGATCGTTGACTGCTCGGATGCCGAGGCCTTGGCAGCATTTAAGCACAGCATCCGGGACGAATGGCTCGCCCGCCACCTCGGCCAAGAAAAGCCAAGGTCCATGGCAGCCCTCATGGCACTCATGACCCGCTTTTGCATGGGAGAGGACAGTTGGCTGGCTCGCAATACAAACACGGCCAATGAAACAAGCCCCTTCGAGGTAAAAAACTGCGTCGGCAAGCTACGGCGCAACAGAAACAAACGCCGAAGCAATGGCGATAACACCGATGACACAATAGTTCATGCCGGATTCAGTGCTCCAAGTCCGGCCAACGAAAGAAGCCCTATAAAAGGAGCAGCGGAAAACCATCCAGCTTGGACCGCATACTCGATCGTCCCTGCCAAATACATGGCACCCCAGACAAACCGGCCAACCATACTAACAGAGATTGCCGGGTCTTTAAACAAGCCAGCAAGGTAAATAGCAGAAACAAAGAAGGGGAATCGCAGAGTGAGGACGATGACGAAGAGCCCCGGCAGCCAAACACCGGGGGGCAAAAGAAATTTCCCCCTGAAGTCAAAACGGTGAACATGATATATGCTACACATATCCCCAAAAAGGAGCGCAAACGCGCACTCAGGGACGTCTACGCGGTAGAGCCCGTTGCCCCGAAGTTTAATCCGTGGTCATCATTCCCGATCACCTTCGACCACCGAGACCATCCGACTAGCATCCGGCATGGAGGTTCAGCCGCACTGGTCCTCGACCCAATCATCGATGGATTTCACCTGACTCGAGTCCTAATGGACGGTGGTAGCAGCCTCAACCTGCTCTATCAGGATACAGTACGTAAAATGAGCATTGACCCCTCATGAGTCAAGCTCACGAAGACTACCTTTAAAGGAGTCATACCAGACGTAGAGGCCCGTTGTACGGGCTCAATAACACTAGAGGTAGTGTTCGGTTCCCCGGATAACTTCCGAAGCGAAGAACTAATCTTCGATATCGTCCCATTTCGCAGTGGCTATCATGCACTGCTCGGACGAACCGCATTCGCTAGATTCAACGCGGTGCCGCATTATGCTTATCTCAAGCTCAAGATGCCCGGTCCACGTGGCGTCATTACGGTAAACGGAAATACGGAACGCTCCCTCCGTACAGAGGAGCACACCGCCGCCCTAGCAGCAGAAGTACAGAGTGGCCTTCTCAAGCAGCACTATAATCCGGCTGCCGAGCCCCTGGACATCATTAAGAGGGTCCGGACTACACTACAGTAGGACAGCTCGGCTAGTCACAAGCCAAACTAGCAATTTGGCCTCCGTCCCAGCCCTGACGAGGCAATGGTGTTAGTACCACGCACATTTAAACTACGCACTCGAAACCCCATGGGTACGGACGGAGGCACAACTCGCTCGCGATCCACAGTACGGCTTGATAGACCCTGGGATTCGCACGCTCCTGCTTTTTCTTTTTACGGGTTTTTCTTTTCTTTTTCAAGGTCTATACGGACGACCCGTTTGCAGAACACACCATGGAGGCCACGAGCTCTGGCGTATAAGGGAACCCCCAGGTGGTCTCTAATAAATGATTAATATACTCATACCTGCATGCAGCTCGCCCTTGGTTATGGCATGTTAAATAGCCTTACTTGCTTATCGCATTACTGGTACAAAGTACGCCTCGACGTACTGATTACATCACAACGGTGAATAAATGGTGGCGTCAGCTCATTACTTAATCCTTTCTGTTTCCTCACCTCAGTATCTATTACTCATTGCACACGTACATCATGGTACAGACTAGTACGCCAGGGGCTTCATTATACCCCGCATCACGGCAATAAAAGTCCGAACACTTTTTCAGTATAGTTCGGCACCCCGAACTTATAGCATTATATGCATCGGCTCCGAATCATGTCTTTGGTCAATAATTGGGTTGCCCGGCTCCTGTGCTTACTACCTTACGTTCCGCTATATCGGCTAGGGTAGTAAAGGGAGAACTACTACGATTGTGTCCCGGTTCTTCCGACGAGCACCTCAGTACAGAAAGCCGAAAACTGACTGTCATGATGCGGCGAGAGCCGGTCAGCTGTTCGTGAGGTTCCAAATCGTTGGAGATTTTTTCCGCTTCTTGTGAAGAATCGGTTCTTCCGATTTGGCGTGTATAGCGCCCCTAATTCAGCCTTCCGAACACCAGGGGCTCCGCCAACTTTATTAATTGTCAAACTCCTATGGCTAAGTGGGGGCGGTAAAGGCCGCATAGTCTGATTGCCTTGTTCGTTGCGCTAAACACCTCCTTTAAGGACCAGAATGTGGAGTAAAGAGTGTTTAGATTTATCCCGAACACCCCCGTACTATCTACGTGGGGGCAGAAGCCGACGACTGGTCATCCCTCAGATTAATAAACGGCCGCACATGACGTAAAATTTAAAATCATAAACATTATACTACATAACATCTTTGTTCCATATTACATGGCAAGATAATACACATGTTCTTATGGGAATATAATATCCTTCGAACATTGCTCCACCGCAAGGCGGGACCCCTCCAGGACACCATCAAAATAGTGCTCAGGTCGACGATGCTCCTTGCCCTCCGGCGGTCCTTCGGCCATTAGCTTCTTGGCATCCAGCTTCGCCCAATGCGTCTTGACGCGGGCAAAAGCCATACGCGCACCTTCAATGCAGACCGACCGCTTCACGGCTTCGAGCCACGGACAGACACTCACACGCCACTGCACAAGTCCGAAATAGCTGCCGGGTGTAGGATTGGCAGGCCACAGCCGGACTATCAGGTCCTTCATGGCCAGCTCTGCCAACCTGTGCAGCTCGACCAACTGCTTTAGCTGGTTGCTGAAGGGCACCGGATGTTCGGATCCCAGATATTGGGACCAGAACAGCTTCTCCGTAGACATCCCTTCTTCGGCTCTATAATGCTCGGCCGCGTCCAACACACTGTGCGGCAGACCTACAAATGCCCCTGGAAAACCAAAATTCAGGACAAGTACAAGGGACGTTTTCTCTACATACTTGCTCGGCATGGTGAAAGACTCACCCGCCGCAATTTTCTGGGCCACTTGAATCTCCTGGAGGGCGCTCTGGGCTTCGGCTCGTGCATCCTGCGCGCTCTGGCGAGCCTTCGCCAATTCGGACTCCTACGCCTTAAAATCGCGCTCCAAGGACCCAAATTTCTCTATCGCGCCTTGGAGCTGTTGCTGCGCCTCGCCAATCCGGGCCTCGTGCTTCTCGCGCAAAGCTCGATCCTTGGCCGCTTTGTCCTCGGCCTCGGCTAGCGCCTTCTTAAGGGTTGCCACCTCGGCCATGGCCCCTAATAAAGTTTATGACACTTTCAGTCCGGTAGGACTATTCATTTTTTCGAAATGTACCCACGGGTTACTGCATACCTTGGCTATCCTCCAACTGCTTCTTCACGCGACCGAGCTCCTCCTTGGCCCGCTCCAATTTCTGCTTCAGTCCGGAGACCTCCGCAGCATGAGCAGTGGCAGCCTGCAGCGATACCTGCTTATTCACATAGACAACTCATGTTAGACTCCTGCGATTTTTTGATCCTCTGTTAGACTTTTCTTCCCGAACACCAAACAGAGTATCAGGGGCTACTGTCTATACTGTGATATTTTTCCTATAATCACATTACTTACCTCAAAGACTGTTAGAAGGCTAGTGCAGGCTTCGGTCAGTCCGCTTTTAGCGAACTGAACCTTCTCTATTACCGTGTCCATAAGGACACGATGTTCATCCACGATAGAGGCGCCTCGCAGCGCCTCCAGCAGATTATCCGGTGCCTCTGGTTGGACAGAGGTCACCGGTGGAACATGTTGGGGAACGTAGTAATTTCAAAAAAATTCCTACGCACACGCAAGATCATGGTGATGCATAGCAATGAGAGGGGAGAGTGTTGTCCACGTACCCTCGTAGACCGAAAGCGGAAGCGTTTACACAACGCGGTTGATGTAGTCGTACGTCTTCACGATCCGACCGATCAAGTACCGAACGCACGGCACCTCCGAGTTCAGCACACGTTCAGCTCGATGACGTCCCTCGAACTCCGATCCAGCCGAGTGTTGAGGGAGAGTTTCGTCAGCACGACGGCGTGGTGACGATGATGATGTTCTACCGACGCAGGGCTTCGCCTAATCACCGCTACGATATTATCGAGGTGTAATATGGTGGAGGGGGCACCGCACAGGGCTAAAAGATCGTAGATCAATTGTGTGTAGAGAGGGGCCCCCTGCCCCTGTATGTAAAGGAGCAAGGGGGAGGCCGCCGGCCAAGGAGGAGAGGCGCGCCTAGGAGGAGTCCTACTCCTACCGGGAGTAGGACTCCCCCTTTTTCCATGTTGGATTAGGAGTGGAAGGGGGAAGAGGTGGAGGGGAGGAAGGAAGGGGGGGCGCCGCCCCCCTCTCCTTGTCCTATTCGGACTGGGGGGAAGGGGGGCACGACCCTGCCCTGGCCTCCTCTCCTCTCTTCCACCTAGGCCCACTAAGGCCCATTAAGTTACCGGGGGGTTCCGGTAACCTCCCGGTACTCCGGAAAAATCCCGATTTCACCCGGAACACTTCCGATGTCCAAACATAGGCTTCCAATATATCAATCTTTATGTCTCGACCATTTCGAGACTCCTCGTCATGTCCGTGATCACATCCGGGACTCCGAACAACCTTTGGTACAGCAAAACATATAAACTCATAATATAACTGTCATCGTAACGTTAAGCGTGTGGACCCTACGGGTTCAAGAACTATGTAGACATGACCGAGACACCTCTCCGGTCAATAACCAATAGCGGAACCTGGATGCTCATATTGGTTCCCACATATTCTACGAAGATCTTTATCGGTCAGACCGCATAACAACATACGTTGTTCCCTTTGTCATCGGTATGTTACTTGCCCGAGATTCGATCGTCGGTATCTCGATACCTAGTTCAATCTCGTTACTGGCAAGTCTCTTTACTCATTCCGTAATACATCATCCTGCAACTAACTCATTAGTCACAATGCTTGCAAGGCTTATAGTGATGTGTATTACTGAGTGGGCCCAGAGATACCTCTCCGACAATCGGAGTGACAAATCCTAATCTCGAAATAGGCCAACCCAACAAGTACCTTTGGTGACACCTGTAGAGCACCTTTATAATCACCCAGTTACGTTGTGACGTTTGGTAGCACACAAAGTGTTCCTCCGGTAAACGGGAGTTGCATAATCTCATAGTCATAGGAACATGTATAAGTCATGAAGAAAGCAATAGGAACATACTAAACGATCGAGTGCTAAGCTAACGGAATGGGTCAAGTCAATCACGTCATTCTCCTAATGAAGTGATCCCGTAAATCAAATGACAACTCATGTCTATGGCTAGGAAACATAACCATCTTTGATTAACGAGCTAGTCACGTAGAGGCATACTAGTGACACTCTGTTTGTCTATGTATTCACACATGTATTATGTTTCCGGTTAATACAATTCTAGCATGAATAATAAACATTTATCATGATATAAGGAAATAAATAATACTTTATTATTGCCTCTAGGGCATATGTCCTTCAGTCTCCCACTTGCACTAGAGTCAATGATTATACTGTAATGATTCTTACACCCATGGAGTCTTGGTGCTGATCATGTTTTGCTCGTGGAAGAGGCTTAGTCAACGGGTCTGCAACATTCAGATCCGTATGTATCTTGCAAATTTCTATGTCTCCCACCTGGACTAAATCCCGGATGTAATTGAAGCGTCTTTTGATGTGCTTGGTTCTCTTGTGAAATCTGGATTCCTTTGCTAAGGCAATTGCACCAGTATTGTCACAAAAGATTTTCATTGGTCCCGATGCACTAGGTATGACACCTAGATCGGATATGAACTCCTTCATCCAGACTCCTTCATTTGCTGCTTCTGAAGCTGCTATGTACTCCGCTTCACACGTAGATCCCGCCACGACACTTTGCTTAGAACTGCACCAACTGACAGCTCCACCGTTCAATGTAAACACGTATCCGGTTTGCGATTTAGAATCGTCCGGATCAGTGTCAAAGCTTGCATCAACGTAACCATTTACGATGAGCTCTTTGTCACCTCCATAAACGAGAAACATATCCTTAGTCCTTTTCAGGTATTTCAGGATGTTCTTGACTGCTGTCCAGTGATCCACTCCTAGATTACTTTGGTACCTCCCTGCTAAACTTATAGCAAGGCACACATCAGGTCTGGTACACAGCATTGCATACATGATAGAGCCTATGGCTGAAGCATAGGGAACATCTTTCATCTTCTCTCTATCTTCTGCAGTGGTCGGGCATTGAGTCTTACTCAATCTCACACCTTGTAGTACAGGCAAGAACCCTTTCTTTGCTTGATCCATTTTGAACTTCTTCAAAACTTTGTCAAGGTATGTGCTTTGTGAAAGTCCAATTAAGCGTCTTGATCTATCTCTATAGATCTTGATGCCCAATATATATGCAGCTTCACCGAGGTCTTTCATTGAAAAACTCTTATTCAAGTATCCCTTTATGCTATCCAGAAATTCTATATCATTTCCAATTAGCAATATGTCATCCACATATAATATCAGAAATGCTACTGAGCTCCCACTCACTTTCTTGTAAATACATGCTTCTCCAAAAGTCTGTAGAAAACCAAATGCTTTGATCACACTATCAAAGCGTTTATTCCAACTCCGAGAGGCTTGCACCAGTCCATAAATGGATCGCTGGAGCTTGCACACTTTGTTAGCTCCCTTTGGATCGACAAAACCTTCCGGTTGCATCATATACAACTCTTCTTCCAGAAATCCATTCAGGAATGCAGTTTTGACATCCATTTGCCAAATTTCATAATCATAAAATGCGGCAATTGCTAACATGATTCGGACAGACTTAAGCATCGCTATGGGTGAGAAGGTCTCATCGTAGTCAATCCCTTGAACTTGTCGAAAATCTTTCGCAACAAGTCGAGCTTTATAGACAGTAACATTACCGTCAGCGCCAGTCTTCTTCTTGAAGATCCATTTATTTTCAATGGCCTGCCGATCATCGGGCAAGTCAACCAAAGTCCATACTTTGTTCTCATACATGGATCCCATCTCGGATTTCATGGCTTCAAGCCATTTTGCGGAATCTGGGCTCACCATCGCTTCTTCATAGTTCGTAGGTTCGTCATGGTCTAGTAACATAACCTCCAGAACAGGATTACCGTACCACTCTGGTGCGGATCTTAATATGGTTGACCTACGAGGTTCAGTAATAACTTGATCTGAAGATTCATCATCATTATCATTAACTTCCCCACTAATTGGTGTAGGTGTCGCAGAAACTGGTTTCTGTGATGATCTACTTTCCAATAAGGGAGCAGGTACAGTTACCTCATCAAGTTCTACTTTCCTCCCACTCACTTCTTTCGAGAGAAACTCCTTCTCTAGAAAGGATCCATTCTTAGCAACGAATGTCTTGCCGTCGGATCTGTGATAGAAGGTGTACCCAACAGTCTCCTTTGGGTATCCTATGAAGACACATTTCTTCGATTTAGGTTCGAGCTTATCAGGTTGAAGTTTCTTCACATAAGCATCGCAACCCCAAACTTTAAGATACAACAACTTTGGTTTCTTGCCAAACCATAGTTCATAAGGTGTCATTTCAACGGATTTTGATGGTGCCCTATTTAGAGTGAATGCAGCCGTCTCTAAAGCATAACCCCAAAACGATAGCGGTAAATCAGTAAGAGACATCATAGATTGCACCATATCTAGTAAAGTACGATTACGACGTTCGGACACACCATTACGCTGTGGTGTTCCGGGTGGCGTGAGTTGCGAAACTATTCCGCATTGTTTAAAATGTAGGCCAAACTCGTAACTCATATATTCTCCTCCACGATCAGATCGTAGAAATTTTATTCTCTTGTTACGATGATTTTCAACTTCACTCTGAAATTCTTTGAAATTTTCAAATGTTTCAGACTTATGTTTCATTAAGTAGATATACCCATATATGCTCAAATCATCTGTGAAGGTGAGAAAATAACGATATCTGCCACGAGCCTCAATATTCATCGGACCAGATACATCTGTATGTATGATTTCCAATAAATCTGTTGCTCTCTCCATAGTTCCGGAGAACGGTGTTTTAGTCATCTTGCCCATGAGGCACGGTTTGCAAGTACCAAGTGATTCATAATCAAGTGGTTCCAAAAGTCCATCAGTATGGAGTTTCTTCATGCGCTTTACACCGATATGACCTAAACGGCAGTGCCACAAATAAGTTGCACTGTCATTATCAACTCTGCATCTTTTGGCTTCGACATTATGAATATGTGTGTCACTACTATCGAGATTCATTAAAGATATACCACTCTTCAAGGGTGCATGACCATAAAAGATATTATTCATATAAATAGAACAACCATTATTCTCTGATTTAAATGAACAACCGTCTCGCATCAAACAAGATCCAAATATAATGTTCATGCTCAACGCTGGCACCAAATAACAATTATTTAGGTCTAATACTAATCCCGAAGGTAGATGTAGAGGTAGCGTGCTGACGGCGATCACATCGACTTTGGAACCATTTCCCACGCGCATCGTCACCTCGTCCTTAGCCAATCTTCGCTTAATCCGTAGCCCCTGTTTCGAGTTGCAAATATTAGCAACAGAACCAGTATCAAATACCCAGGTGCTACTGCGAGCATTAGTAAGGTACACATCAATAACATGTATATCATATATACCTTTGTTAACCTTGCCATCCTTCTTATCCGCCAAATACTTGGGGCAGTTCCGCTTCCAGTGACCAGTCTTCTTGCAGTAGAAGCACTCAGTTTCAGGCTTAGGTCCAGACTTGGGTTTCTTCTCCTGAACAGCAACTTGCTTGCTATTCTTCTTGAAGTTCCCCTTCTTCTTCCCTTTGCCCTTTTTCTTGAAACTAGTGGTCTTATTGACCATCAACACTTGATGCTCCTTTTTGATTTCTACCTCCGCTGCCTTTAGCATTGCGAAGAGCTCGGGAATTGTCTTATTCATCCCTTGCATGTTATAGTTCATCACGAAGCTCTTGTAGCTTGGTGGCAGTGATTGAAGAATTCTGTCAATGACGCTATCATCCAAAAGATTAACTCCCAGTTGAATCAAGTGATTATTATACCCAGACATTGAGTATATGCTCACTGACAGAACTATTCTCTTCCATCTTGCAGCTATAGAACTTATTGGAGACTTCATATCTCTCAATCCGGGCATTTGCTTGAAATATTAACTTCAACTCCTGGAACATCTCATATGCTCCATGACGTTCAAAACGTTGTTGAAGACCCGGTTCTAAGCCGTAAAGCATGGCACACTGAACTATCGAGTAGTCATCAGCTTTGCTCTGCCAGGCGTTCATAACTTCTAGCGTTGCTCTTGCAGCAGGCCTGGCACCCAGCGGTGCTTCCAGGACGTAATTCTTCTGTGCAGCAATGAGGATAATCCTCAAGTTACGGACCCAGTCCGTGTAATTGCTACCATCATCTTTCAACTTTGCTCTCAAGGAACGCATTAAAATTCAACGGAACAACAGCACATGCCATTTATCTACAATTAACATAGACAAGCAAGATACTATCAGGTACTAAGTTCATGATAAATTCAAGTTCAATTAATCATATTACTTAAGAACTCCCACTTAGATAGACATCCCTCTAATCATCTAAGTGATTACGTGATCCAAATCAACTAAACCATGTCCGATCATGACGTGAGATGGAGTAGTTTCAATGGTGAACATCACTATGTTGATCATATCTACTATATGATTCACGCTCGACCTTTCGGTCTCCGTGTTCCGAGGCCATATCTGCATATGCTAGGCTCGTCAAGTTTAGCCTGAGTATTCCGCGTGTGCAACTATTTTGCACCCGTTGTATTTGAACGTAGAGCCTATCACACCCGATCATCACGTGGTGTCTCAGCACGAAGAACTTTCGCAACGGTGCATACTCAGGGAGAACACTTTTATCTTGAAATTTTAGTGAGAGATCATCTTATAATGCTACCGTCAATCAAACCAAGATAAGATGCATAAAAGATAAACATCACATGCAATCAATATAAGTGATATGATATGGCCATCATCATCTTGTGCTTGTGATCTACATCTCCGAAGCACCGTCATGATCACCATCGTCACCGGCTCGACACCTTGATCTCCATCGTAGTATCGTTGTCGTCTCGCCAACTATTGCTTTTACGACTATCGCTACCACTTAGTGATAAAGTAAAACAATTACATGGCGATTGCATTGCATACAATAAAGCGACAACCATATGGCTCCTGCCAGTTGCCGATTACTCGGTTACAAAACATGATCATCTCATACAATAAAATATAGCATCATGTCTTGACCATATCACATCACAACATGCCCTGTAAAAACAAGTTAGACGTCGTCTACTTTGTTGTTGCAAGTTTTACGTGGCTGCTACGGGCTTAGCAAGAACCGTTCTTACCTACGCATCAAAACCACAACGATAGTTTGTCAAGTTGGTGCTGTTTTAACCTTCGCAAGGACCGGGCGTAGCCACACTCGGTTCAACTAAAGTGAGAGAGACAGACACCCGCCAGTCACCTTTAAGCAACGAGTGCTCGCAACGGTGAAACCAGTCTCGCGTAAGCGTACGCGTAATGTCGGTCCGGGCCGCTTCATCTCACAATACCGCCGAACCAAATTATGACATGCTGGTAAGCAGTATGACTTATATCGCCCACAACTCACTTGTGTTCTACTCGTGCATAACATCAACGCATAAAACCTGGCTCTGATACCACTGTTGGGGAACGTAGTAATTTCAAAAAAATTCCTACGCACACGCAAGATCATGGTGATGCATAGCAACGAGAGGGGAGAGTGTTGTCCACGTACCCTCGTAGACCGAAAGCGGAAGCGTTTAACACAACGCGGTTGATGTAGTCGTACGTCTTCACGATCCGACCGATCAAGTACCGAACGCACGACACCTCCGAGTTCAGCACACGTTCAGCTCGATGACGTCCCTCGAACTCCGATCCAGCCGAGTGTTGAGGGAGAGTTTCGTCAGCACGACGGCATGGTGACGATGATGATGTTCTACCGACGCAGGGCTTCGCCTAAGCACCGCTACGATATTATTGAGGTGTAATATGGTGGAGGGGGGCACCTCACACGGCTAAAAGATCGTAGATCAATTGTGTGTAGAGAGGTGCCCCCTGCCCCCGTATATAAAGGAGCAAGGGGGAGGCCGCCGGGCAAGGAGGAGAGGCGCGCCTAGGAGGAGTCCTACTCCTACCGGGAGTAGGACTCCCCCTTTTTCCATGTTGGACTAGGAGTGGAAGGGGGAAGAGGTGGAGGGGAGGAAGGAAGGGGGGCACCGCCCCCCTCTCCTTGTCCTATTCGGACTGGGGGGAAGGGGGCGCGGCCCTGCCCTGGCCTCCTCTCCTCTCTTCCACCTAGGCCCAGTAAGGCCCATTAAGTTACAGGGGGGTTCCGGTAACCTCCCGGTACTCCGAAAAAATCCCGATTTCACCCGGAACACTTCTGATGTCCAAACATAGGCTTCCAATATATCAATCTTTATGTCTCGACCATTTCGAGACTCCTCGTCATGTCCATGATCACATCCGGGACTCCGAACAACCTTTGGTACATCAAAACATATAAACTCATAATATAACTGTCATCGTAACGTTAAGCGTGCGGACCCTACGGGTTCGAGAACTATGTAGACATGACCGAGACACCTCTCCGGTCAATAACCAATAGCGGAACCTAGATGCTCATATTGGTTCCCACATATTCTACGAAGATCTTTATCGGTCAGACCGCATAACAACATACGTTGTTCCCTTTGTCATCGGTATGTTACTTGCCCGAGATTCGATCGTCGGTATCTCGATACCTAGTTCAATCTCGTTACCGCCAAGTCTCTTTACTCGTTCCGTAAGATATCATCCCGCAACTAACTCATTAGTCACAATGCTTGCAAGGCTTATAGTGATGTGTATTACTGAGTGGGCCCAGAGATACCTCTCCGACAATCGGAGTGACTAATCGTAATCTCAAAATACGCCAACCCAACAAGTACCTTTGGAGACACCTGTAGAGCACCTTTATAATCACCCAGTTATGTTGTGACGTTTGGTAGCACACAAAGTGTTCCTCCGGTAAACGGGAGTTGCATAATCTCATAGTCATATGAACATGTATAAGTCATGAAGAAAGCAATAGCAACATACTAAAAAATCGAGTGCTAAGCTAACGGAATGGGTCAAGTCAATCACGTCATTCTCCTAATGAAGTGATCCCGTTAATCAAATGACAACTCATGTCTATGGCTAGGAAACATAACCATCTTTGATTAACGAGCTAGTCACATAGAGGCATACTAGTGACATTCTGTTTGTCTATGTATTCACACATGTATTATGTTTCCGGTTAATACAATTCTAGCATGAATAATAAACATTTATCATGATATAAGGAAATAAATAATACTTTATTATTGCCTCTAGGGCATATTTCCTTCAGAACATGCACGCTCCCTCCTTGGGGGGAATGCCGTTCGCTGGACCCCGGAGCCGTATAGATTTCCGGAATGGTATCCGGCTGAGGTCTGAAGGGAACTCGGACCCCGTCACCAGTCTCCATGGGGGCTTTTTCCCCCGTGTGTTCGGCGTCCGAGGAGTCATCCTGGAGCGTCACCCCGATGATCTCCGGAACCTCCCCCCGGCCTGGGAAGGCCTTTTTGGACACCACCTCGTCATCACCCCTGGGTGAGACGGAATGAGCAGGTGGCGGAGATATGCTAGCCATCTCCTCTGTGTCCAGCGAATCCTCTGTCGAGGATCGCGGGGAGTCACCGCGCGCCGGACTGCAATGAAAAAAGTTTACAATATCTCAATATTACAAACCAGGAAGGCCAGACTTTTGCGAATTCTGGTACTTACGAAGCGGCCTGAGGCTTGGTCCGGCGAGGTCGTTCCGGACTGTTGTCGATGTCCCACGCGGAGTTATCCGCGAGGGCGCCTTTAACCCTTTTAGGCGCTTCCGCCTCCGGGCTTGTGGGGGCTGCTCTCTTCTTCCTCCCCGCTTCAGGTGGGGAGTCATTTTCTTCTTCCTCTTCATCGCCGTCGTCAGCGGACGAAGAGGAAGTCTCGCATTCGGACGTCTCGTCCGAAGTGCTTCTCCGGCGAAGGCTCTCCTTGGCCCCTTGGGCCGCCTTTTTAGCCATCTTCTCCGACACCTCATAAGGTGCAGGGAACAACATCTTCTCCAATAATGGAAATTCTTGGTCCTCGGGCAGCGGAGCCGGACAGTTAATCTCCTCGGCCAACTTAATCCAGGCCTGAAAATAGGGGAAGGAAGCTTAAATTTCCTCTCAAAATATGCTAGTAGGGGATGCTCCTTGAAAACATTAAAGGAACTGACCGGGTTGGGCTGGCGCTTTAAACTAAGCCCGCGGTCTTCGGTCGTAGGCGGTGGCGTCTCGCCGGCCTTGAAGAGCACCTTCCAGATTTCTTCGTGTGTCGTGCCGAAGAGCTCCAGTAGTGTCTGGTGCTTGGCCGGCTCGAACTCCCACAAATTACAAGATCGGCATTGGCACGGAAGGACCCAACGAACAAGCATGACCTGGACCACGTTGACGAGCTTGATTTTCCTTTCTATCATGTTCTGGATGCACGTCTGGAGCCCAGTCAGCTCGTCTGAGGGACCCCAGGTTAGGCCCCTCTCTTGCCAGGAGGTGAGCCGCATCGGGATTCTGGATCGGAATTCGGGGGCCGCCAACCAGTCAGCATCGCGCGGCTCGGTGATATAGAACCACCCCGATTGCCACCCCCTCACCGTCTCCGCAAACGAACCTTCGGGCCAGGTGACGTTGGGCATCTGGCCCACCATAGCGCCTCCACATTCTGCTTGCTGGCCGCGCACAACTTTCGGCCTCACATTGAAGGTCTTCAGCCACAGGCCGAAGTGAGGCGGGATGCGGAGAAAAGCCTCACAAATGACGATAAACGCCGAAATGTTGAGGATGAAGTTGGGGGCTAGGTCAGGAAAATCCAGCCCATAGTAAAACATCAACCCGCGAACGAATGGGTGAAGAGGGAACCCAAGCCCGCAGATGAAATGTGTAAGGAACACAACCCTCTCGTGGGACTCGGGAGTGGGGACGATCTGTCCCTTGGCCGGGAGTCGATGAGCGATCTCTTTGGCCTGATATCCGGCCTCCCGGAGCTCCTTGATGTCCTTCTTGACGGAAGAGGCCATCTACTTACCTCCAGCTCCGGATCCGGACATCTTTGGAGTATTTTATCGAATGGGAGAGAAGCTAAGGCTTGGGCGCTCGAGCTCAAGGACAGAAGGGCTAAGGAAGAGAAAGGGCATGAGAAGAGGAAGGGGGAATCCTTATCCCCTTATAAAGGCAGCAAATATAAAACGCCTCCTCACTCGCCTTGAGATTCGCCTATTCCCAAGGGCTGTGTAAACGGCACGGTTGGGTTACCCATGCCCGCATGGATGAGAATCCCGCAATAGGGGGACACGATCTCTGCTTTGACAAGACGTGCCAGTAGCAACCGCGTTTTGAAACGTGGGATGGCAGAAGAAAAACGGTTCGAAATTATGACCGGACGGGCGTGATGTCACGTTGCAGGAAGCTGTCTGCGGATAGAACTCATGTGAAATATATATATTCTCTCTGCGGTGGAATATGGTGTGTAATAGGTCCGGATACAATCATCACATCCGAAGACTATCTTGGAGTTCGGGAGAAGGGGAACCCGCCTTGCAATGCCGAAGACAATCTGCGCGCCGGACTCCTCGTCATTAAAGCCAGATTCAGGGGCTACTGAGGGAGTCCTGGACTAAGGGGTCCTCGGGCGTCCGGCCTGTTATCTATGGGCCGGACTGATGGGCTATGAAGACACGAAGACCGAAGACTATACCCGTGTCCGGATTGGACTCTCCTTGGCGTGGAAGGCAAGCTAGGCGACCTATTATGAAGATTTCCTCCTATGTAACCGACCTCATGTAACCCTGGATCTCTCCGGTGTCTATATAAACCGGAGAGCATAGTCCGGATAGGACAGATTCATTACCATATTCACATAGGCTAGACTTATAGGGTTTAGCCATTACGATCTCGTGGTAGATCAACTCTTGTAACACTCATATTCATCAAGATCAATCAAGCAGGAAGTAGGGTATTACCTCCATAGAGAGGGCCCGAACCTGGGTAAACATTCTGTCCCCCGTCTCCTGTTACCATCGATCCTAGACGCACAGTTCGGGACCCCCTACCCGAGATCCGCCGGTTTTGACACTGACACCTACGAAGTATGAGGAAGCGATGATGAGCCCAGATTCTGCGAAATGTCTTGAGGCCATGAAATCTGAGATGGGATCCATGTATGAGAACAAAGTGTGGACATTGGTCGACTTGCCCGATGATCGGACAACCATCGAGAATAAATGGATCTTCATGAAGAAGACTGACGCTGACGGTAATGTTACTGTCTACAAAGCTCGACTTGTTGCGAAAGGTTTTCAACAAGTTCAAGGAGTTGACTACGATGAGACTTTCTCACCCGTAGCGATGCTTAAGTCCGTCCGAATCATGTTAGCAATTGCCGCATTTTATGATTATGAGATTTGGCAAATGGATGTAAAGACTGCATTCCTGAATGGATTTCTGGAAGAAGAGTTGTATATGATGCAACCTGAAGGTTTTATCGAACCAAAGGATGCTAACAAAGTGTGTAAGCTCCAGCGATCCATCTATGGACTGGTGCAAGCATCTCGGAGTTGGAATAAACATTTTGATAGTGTGATCAAAGCATATGGTTTTATACAGACTTTTGGAGAAGCCTGTATTTACAAGAAAGTGAGTGGGAGCTATGTAGCATTTCTAATATTATATGTGGATGAAATATTGTTGATTGGAAATGATATAGAATTTCTGGATAGCATAAAAGGATACTTGAATAAGAGTTTTTTAATGAAAGACCTCAGTGATGCTGCTTATATATTGGGCATCAAGATCTATAGAGATAGATTAAGACGCTTAATTGGACTTTCACAAAGCACATACCTTGATAAAGTTTTGAAGAAGTTCAAAATGGATCAAGCAAAGAAACGAGTTCTTGCCTGTGTTACAAGGTGTGAAATTGAGTAAGACTCAAAGCCCGACCACGGCAGAAGATAGAAAGAGAATGAAAGTCATTCCCTATGCCTCAGCCATAGGCTCTATAAAGTATGCCATGCTGTGTGACAGATCTATTGTATACCCTACACTGATTTTGGCAAGGGAGTACAATAGTGATCTAGGAGTAGATCACTGGACAGCGGTCAAAATTATCCTTAGTGGAATAAGGATACGTTTCTCAATTATGGAGGTGACAAAAGGTTCGTCGTAAAGGGTTACGTCGATGCAAGTTTTGACACTGATCCAGATGACTCTAGGTCGGTAATGAACTCCTTCATCTAGATTGCTTCATGTGCCGCCTCCAAGGCTGCCATGTACTCCGCTTCACATGTAGATCCCGCCACGACGCTTTGCTTGCAACTGCACAGCTGACTGCCCCACCATTCAAAATATACACGTATCCGGTTTGTGACTTGGAGTCATCCAGATCTGTGTCGAAACTAGCATCGACGTAACCCTTTACGACGAGCTCTTCGTCACCTCCATAAACGAGAAACATATCCTTAGTCCTTTTCAAGTACTTCAGGATATTTTGACCGCTGTCCAGTGTTCCATGCCAGGATTACTTTGGTACCATCCTACCAAACTTACGGCAAGGTTTACATCAGGTCTGGTACACAGCATGGCATACATAATAGACCCTATGGCCGAGGCATAGGGGATGACACTCATCTTTTCTCTATCTTCTGCCGTGGTCGGGCATTGAGCGAATAAGATGTAAAACATGATAAACATCACATGCAATCAAATAGCGACATGATATGGCCAATGTCATTTTGCTCCTTTTGATCTCCATCTTCGGGGCGCCATTATCATCATCGTCACCGGCATGACACCATGATCTCCATCATCGTGTCTTCATGAAGTTGTCTCGCCAACTATTACTTCTAATACTATGGCTAACGGTTAGCAATAAAGTAAAGTAATTACATGGCGTTTTCATTGACACGCAGGTCATACAATAAATTAAGATAACTCCTATGGCTCCTGCCGGTTGTCATGCTCATCGACATGCAAGTCGTGATTCCTATTACAAGAACATGATCAATCTCGTACATCACATATATCATTCATCACATCCTTTTGGCCATATCACATCACACGGCATATGCTGCAAGAACAAGTTAGACGTCCTCTAATTGTTGTTGCAAATTTTACGTGGCTGCTATAGGTTTCTAGCAAGAACGTTTCTTACCTACGCCAAAACCACAACGTGATATGCCAATTTCTATTTACCCTTCATAAGGACCCTTTTCATCGAATCCGATTCGACTAAAGTGGGAGAGACAGACACCCGCTAGCCACCTTATGCAAGTAGTGCATGTCAATCGGTGGAACCTGTCTCACGTAAGCGTACGTGTAAGGTCGGTCCGGGCCGCTTCATCCCACGATGCCGCCGAATCAAGATAAGACTAGTTACGGCAAGTAAATTGGCAAAATCGACGCCCACAACAATTTGTGTTCTACTCGTGCATAGAAACTACGCATAGACCTAGCTCATGATGCCACTGTTGGGGATCGTTGCAGAAATTAAAAAATTTCTACGCATCACCAAGATCAATCTATGGAGTTTACTAGCAACGAGAGGGGAGTGCATCTTCATACCTTTGAAGATCGCGATGCGGAAGCATTGCAAGAATGCGGTCGGTGTAGTCGTGCACGAAGCGATTCAGATCGCGGCCGATTCTGATCTAAGCACCAAACAACGGTGCCTCCGCGTTCAACACACGTGCAGCCCGGTGACGTCTCCCGCGCCTTGATCCAGCAAGGAGAGAGGGAGAGGTTGGGGAAGACTCCGTCCCACAGCAGCACGACGGCGTGGTGGTGGTGGAGGAGCGTGGCACTCCAGCAGGGCTTTGCCAAGCACTGCGAGAGACGAGGAGGGAGAGGGGTAGGGCTGCGCCAGGAGAAGGGGTGCGGTTGCCCTCCCATCCCCCCCCACTATTTATAGGGGGAAGGGGAGAGGGGGCCGGCTCTAGAGGGGGGGCGGCATCCCCTCGGGGGGGGGGGCGGCCCCCTTAGGGTTTCCAACTAGGGGGGCGCCCGCCCCCCCGGGGGCGGCAGCGTCCCCCTAGGGTTTCCAACCCTAGGCGCCTTGGGCCCTTGCGGGGCGCACCAGCCCACTAAGGGGCTGGTTCCCACCCAACTACAGCCCATTAGGTCCTTCGGGGCAGTTGGACCCTCCCGGTGGACCCCCGGAACCCCTTCGGTGGTCCCGGTACAATACCGATAAACCCCGAAACCTTTCCGGTGACTGAAACTGGACTTCCCATATATAAATCTTTACCTCCGGACCATTCCGGAGCTCCTCGTGACGTCCGGGATCTCATCCGGGACTCCGAACAACATTCGGTAACCACGTACATCTATAACCCTAGCGTCATCGAACCTTAAGTGTGTAGACCCTACGGGTTCGGGAGGCATGCAGACATGACTGAGACATCTCTCCGGCCAATAGCCAACAGCGGGATCTAGATACCCATGTTGGCTCCCACATGCTCCACGATGATCTCATCGGATGAACCACAATGTCAAGGATTCAATCAATCCCGTATACGATTCCCTTTGTCTACCGGTATAGCACTTGCCCGAGATTCGATCGCCGGTATACCGATACCTTGCTCAATCTCGTTACGGCAAGTCTCTTTACTCGTTCCGTAACACATCATCCCGTGATCAACTCCTTGATCACACTGAGCTCATTATGATGATGTCCTACCGAGTGGGCCCAGAGATACCTCTCCGTCATACGGAGTGACAAATCCCAGTCTCGATTCGTGCCAACCCAACAGATACTTTCGGGGATACCCGCAGTGTACCTTTATAGCCACCCAGTTACGTTGTGACGTTTGGCACACCCAAAGTACTCCTACGGTATCCGGGAGTTGCACAATCTCATGGTCTAAGGAAAAAGACACTTGACATTAGAAAAGCTTTAGCAGACGAACTACACGATCTTGTGCTATGCTTAGGATTGGGTCTTGTCCATCACATCATTCTCCTAATGATGTGATCCCGTTATCAATGACATCCAATGTCCATGGTTAGGAAACCGTAACCATCTATTGATCAACGAGCTAGTCAACTAGAGGCTCACTAGGGACATGTTGTGGTCTATGTATTCACACATGTATTACGATTTCCGGATAACACAATTATAACATGAACAATAGACAATTATCATGAACAAGGAAATATAATAATAACCATTTTATTATTGCCTCTAGGGCATATTTCCAACAGTCTGCACGCTTCACGTTCGGTGACGATCGGTATTATAAGTTTATGTGTTTTGATGTACCGAAGGTAGTTCGGAGTCCCGGATATGATGACGGACATGACGAGGAGTCTCGAAATGGTCGAGACATAAAGATCGATATATTGGAAGCCTATATTTGGACATCAGAATAGTTCCGGGTGAAATCGGGATTTTACCGGAGTTCCGAGAGGTTACCGGAACCCCTCGGTTAGTGTATGGGCCTTATTGGGCCATAGTGGAGAGAGAGGGGAGACCAGGGCAGGCCGCGCGCCCCCTCTCCCTCTGGTCCGAATTGGACTAGGTGGAGGGGCGGCGCCCCCCTTTCCTTCCTCCCTCTCCCCCCTTCCTTCTCTCCTAGTCCAACTAGGGAAGGGGGGGATCCTACTCCCGGTGGGAGTAGGACTCCTCCAGGGCGCGCCATAGAGGGCCGGCCCTCCCCGCTCCTCCACTCCTTTATATACGGGGGAGGGGGCACCCCATAGACACACAAGTTGATCATTGATCTTTTAGCCGTGTGCGGTGCCCCCCTCCACCATAATCCACCTCAGTCATATCATAGCGGTGCTTAGGCGAAGCCCTGTGTCGGTAGCTTCATCATCACACCGTCGTGCTGACGGAACTCTCCCTCGAATCTCTACTGGATCGTGAGTTCGTGGGACGTCACCGAGCTGAACGTGTGCAGATTACGGAGGTGCCGTACATTCGGTACTAGGTTCGGTCGATCGTGAAGACGTACGACTACATCAACCGCATTGTCATAACACTTCCGCTTACGGTCTACGAGGGTACATGGACGACACTCTCCCCTCTCGTTGCTATGAATCACCATGATCTTGCGTGTGCGTAGGAATTTTTTTGAAATTACTACGTTCCCCAACAGGCGACTCACCGGTGACCCGGCGGGCGGGTTAGTCTAATGACAAAGCCCAAGGCCCATAAGGCGGCTCGTGAGAAGACTGGCTCAAGGTACGGTGTCCGGTGGGCCAGCTTAAGGGGAAAGACATAAGGAATATTTTCCAATAAGGGAAGCAAGACTAGGATTCACTTGTACTTGAGTAGTCCTAATCCTACTAGGACTCCACATGTAACCCGCCCCTCCAACTTATATAAGGAGGGGCAGGGCACCCCAAGAGGGACAAGTTTCACAAGTTTTAGACAGACAAGTCAATAGCTCTCGAGAGAGAGGTAGCCAAAGAGCACCCTTGTAATTGTGAGCATCACCATGATCAATATCAATGAAGCAGGACGTAGGCTTTTACCTCCACCGTGAGGGGCCGAACCTGGGTAAAACCTCGCGTCTCTCGTCCCACTCAACCCCTCTCAAGCTATCACATAGATGCGTTGGCCTCACGACTAAGTCCTCACACTAAGGACATCTTCCGTGACAAATCCACGATAGTTGGCGCCCACCATGGGGCTCGCGCACGATGGTATTGTGTTCTTGGAGGGATTTCTCTCAAGGATCGAGAAAGCTCGCGATTTATCAGATGAAGAAGAAGTTTAAGAGGATTAAGTGTTTTGCGTCCAGTACGGATGCCGCCGCCGCGATCTGGCGGTTCATCAATATGCACCCGTGGAAATTGCCAAAGCCGCCGAAACAGCAAAAAGAAGAGAAGAAACAAAGACTACGAACCGCACGAGGAGTCAAACCTACCAGGGTTGACCCACCTCGCCGAATCCGAGTTACCATCGTGTTCTCATTGAGCCGCTTCTATTGACTCGCCATCTGCCGGCAAGTCGCCATCACCTTCACCGACCCGGATTCCTCCAGCCCCCGCGACCTCATTTGCGCCGAGCCGCCAGATGTTGCCATTGTGTTTGCAGCCGTCGCGGAGCTGCTTCAAGCCGCTTCGAGCCCTCGTGGTTCGTTCCGCCGAGTCACACCTCAACCACAAGAGTTGGAAGTCACCACCGAGTTTTGCCACGGCTGCAAGTCACCGCGTGCCTCCTCTGTCCTCTGCCATGGCTTCGGTCCTCTGCTCCGAGTCAGCCACGAGCCGCCCGAACTCCACGACCGCGTCAAGATCAACACCTCTTCTACAGCTTCGAGCGCCCGTTGCTTTTTGCCGCTTCATCCTAAGCCGCTGCTACGGTCAAACTTTGGCACTACGAGCCGCCACTTCCTCGACCCACCGTGGATCTGGGGCCATCGTGAGTCGGCTTCGCCGCTTCATCCCTCTTGGAACCACGAGCCTTCTTGAGAGAAGCTCCCGTTTGCAAGAAGCTTATACCAAAGCTTGTCCCAATTCAGCCAAAAAAATACCACAGCATGTTGGTGCCATGTCATGACACCATGCCAAGTTTCATGATTTTATGCGTCTTTTGGATTTACAGGAATTAAAAACCAAGTTTCTCAATATTTCAACTCGAGCCACGACGCCTAGATGTTTGAATTTCATTCCCATTTCTTGCATGGGACCTAGAAATTCACCTAAGGACACACATGTGATTTTTCAACCAACTTTGGTGCACTGGAGCATGTGCTTCTAGTTCAAATTTGAAATATGCACATTAAATGCCCCAAAACTCAATTAATGTATAAAAAGGCCAAACGAACCCGGAATAATTCCAAATTTTAACACGGCACTCATATAGTTCTATGTTGCCTCTATAAAAAAATCAAGGGGGGGAGGCAGCGTATATTATTTCGCACACAAATGTGACACGCTCCCCCTTGGAACCACAAGTCTTCTTGAGAGAAGCTCCGGTTTGCAAGAAGCTTATGCCAAAACTTGTCCCAATTCGGCCAATTTTTTTACCACAGCATGTTGGTGCCATGAATGACACCATGCCAAGTTTCATGATTTTCAGGCGAGTTTTGAATTTACAGGAATTAAAAAAAACAAGTTTCTCAATGTTACCGGCCGAGCAACGACGCCCAGATGTTTGAATTTCATTCTCATTTCTTGCACGGGACCTAGAAATTCACCCAAGGACACACATTTGATTTTTCAACCAACCTTGGTGCACTGGAGCATGTGCTTGTAGTTGAAATTTGAATTATTCACATTAAATGCCCAGAAACTCAATTAATGCATAAAAAGGGCCAAACTAACCCGGAATAATTCCAAATTTTAACGCGACACTCATATAGTTCTATGTTTGCTCTATAAAAAAATCAAGAGGGGGGCAGTGTATGTCATTTCGCACACAAAGGTGACACGTTCCCTCTCAAAACCACACGCCTTCTTGATAGAAGCTCCAATTTGCAAGAAGCTTATACCAAAACTTTTCCCAATTCGGCCAATTTTTTTTACCACAGTATGTTGGTGCCATGAAATGACACGATGCCAAGTTTCATGATTTTCGGGCGAGTTTGGATTTACATGTATTTAAAAACCAAGTTTCTCAATGTTTCCGGCCGAGCCACCAGGCCTAGATATTTGAATTTCATTCCCATTATTTCATGGGACGTATAAATTCACCCAAAGACACACATGTGATTTTTCAACAAACTTTGGTGCACTAGAGCATGTGCTTGTAGTTCAAATTTGAATTATGCATATTAAATGCCTAGAAACTCAATTAATGCATAAAAATGCTAAACGAACCCGGAATAATTCCAAATTTTAACACGATACTCATATAGTTGCATGTTAATTGTAGATAAGTGTTCTAGCAATTCAAACACCATCCTTTCCCTCTGTAACACCATTTTGTCTTAAGCAGAATGAAAAAAATTAGGTATACCACAAACAGTTTACTAGCAAGAATTGTGTGGGATGCGATATAAAATATCTTGGCACACCGTCTTGTCTGGCTTATGCAGGAAGCTTCGTCATCTACAATCCACCGCCACGCTTCAACCACACTTGCGCGCCAGTTTCTCGCGGTATCGAGTGGAATTTTTCTACCACCGCAGAAATATCTATCTCCCCCACCAAAATCCACATTTCCACTGTTCCTCCTTGCTTTCCAAGTTCAAACCTTCACTGCTACTTACTGGCAGCGCCGCGTCCTTGCCGGCGATCCTTCTTCTTGCAGCGCCACCTCCTCGCCGGCGACCCTTCTTCTTGTAGCGCCACCTTCTTGCCGGTGACCCTTCTTCTTGCTGCGCGGCCTCGTCGATATGGTCAGGTAATCCACACCCCACCCACACCATCCTCCTCCTTCCCCGTCCCACATGCCCCGACCGACGGTGCGACACCTTCCGCCGAAATCACTGGCCCCGTCCTCCAATTAAGCGCCACCCACAACCATTTTGCACGTAGTATAACATGGAGCTCAGTAGCATCTGGCAACGGAGTAGCCAATCGCGGCCGCACGCACGGACGAGGTCGCTATGGCTGCCATGTGTGCCGACCGCCAGATCTTGGAGGAGCACATTGTTTTTTAGGCCACCGTCAATGCCGCCACGTGGTTGTCTGCTTTAAAATACAGTTCGTGTTGTTTTCTCAAGGCCACCGCCAGTGCCTTCTAGTGATTTGTCCTCTATAATGTTAATATGCAATCTGATATTTTGAAATGTAATGTTCAGTAACAGTTTAGTCCAACAATTGCTACATTTCGTAGTACTGTCCTCAAGCATTCTTGGTTTCGTTAACTGTCTTATCTTCTAGTATATGTTCTATTCTGCAATGCCGTGCTCAGTTAACTATTTTGGTTCATTTGGTCTGCTGTCTAGTTAAGTGTTTGGTTCAATTCTGCAATTTGATTTTCATTTGTTGTGGGTACAATTTTGTACTGTTATGCATGTGAGAAATAAATCGAATTTGGCTGTACTCAATACATATTCTACTGATAGTATTGCAACTCTCAGTTAACCTGGTCAAGATCTCCCTTATATGTGTTGCAGGGAAACAATGGGAGACACTGCGGTTTACCAACAAGGTTTGCTCATGCATGGTCCTTTCGCTAATAGCACATTCTTGTGTAGTTGCAGGAATCATTCTAATATTTACGTTTCTTATAATTTGGTCTTGCAGATGTAGGTCCTGTTGTCAGAGGCTTAGACCCACGGTTCGACCCATTTTGCATATGGCGAAATGAGATGTCCATGAATATCAGTCAAGTCAAGAAACACAGAAAGATTGTTAGGATAAAGAAACTTGCGACGAATAACAGCAAAATCTTTGTTTGCACAATGAAGAAGACAACAGTCAATTATAGGATGGTACTAACTCTTTTACCTTATTTTTACCCCTTGCGCCATTTCAAAATTTATAATAGCAATTTATGCATATCTTTATTTTCAGTACTTTTCAAAGCAGTTCATCGATGATTACCTCTCAAACCACCTGCATGGTCAAGAGGCAAGGAAGGTATTCATTCAACACCCACGATACAATATTGAAGTCTTCTTGAAGAGGACGAAGGTTGGGCGGGCAATTATCCATAGCCACTGGCCTAAAGTTGCAAGGACATTCAACGTCACTGAAGGCTCAATATTCGCCTTCCGCTTCTGCAGTTTCCCAGATGAGATTCATCTATATACTTACTGTGCATGATGTTACTTTTCTAAAGGTTTTCGATGTTGCATGTGAAACTTGGTGCTGTTGTGTAATGGCGTAGCTAGCTATATCCCTCTTTGGTGTAATTGAGTGCTGAAGTTATCTGATGTAATTCAATTATGAAATCCTGGTTGCCGTTATACAGATATGAAATATCTGGTGTGTTTTATAAGAAATGTCAATTTGATTACTACATGGATTATCAATAATAGGCTAATTACCCTGCTTATTGGGGTTTTCTATTGCAGACGGTTACTCAGACAACACCGTGGGCGATGAACTCAAACAACCCACACGATTTCTAGAAAGTAGGCGTGTTGGATCAACTAAAAATCACACACAGCTTCCGGCAGACAACGGTTTGCGTTAGGCCACCTTGCACAAACCTTTCCACACACAAAACGGTGTTTGATATACATACAAACGGAAAGGTTTTTCTGGGATTCACTGTGTGGGATGTACATACGAATGGAAATGATTGGGTTTCGATGCCTCTCCCGATCGCACACGAGCTCATTTTGCCCCCGCGTGTGTGGCCGGAGGGCCTATACCGGACAGTTTCTGGGTCATGTGGGAAGGACCCCTTATCGCACACACTCACTTGGCGATGGTTCAAAATGCCGTTGCGGGAAGGGGTTAAAAACCGTTTGTATAGCACGTCTCTGTACCAGTGAGACTCTCCAAGTAAAACTCATATCATGTGATGAATAAAAATATAGCTCCGAGTAATCATACTGATGAATTGTGGATGAAAGAGAGGATGCCATCCTGGGCATCCCCAAGCTTAGACGCTTGGGTCTTCCTTGAATATTACCTTGGGGTACCTTGGGCATTCCCAATCTTAGGGTATTGCCGCTCCTTATTCCTTTATCCATCGTAAACGCAACCAAAACTTGAAAACTTCAGCACACAAAACTTAACAAAACCTTGTGAGATCCATTAGTATAATCGATAAACCATAAACTTAGGTATTGTTATAAACCAATTCATAATTGTTATTGCATAATATCTACTGTATTCTAACTTATCCATGACTTATACCCCATGATATAATCCATAGCACCAATAAACAAGCACACTATGCAATAAAAAATAGAATATGTCTAAAACATAAGAGTTTGTAATTATCTAAAATAAAACCGTACTTCTATAACTCAAAAAATTCTAAAAAATTAGTAAAAATTAGAAGATTATTATCACAATATTGTGTAAAAATTTCAGATCAAGATCCCGTTCCAGTAAAAAATGTAAATTCAAACACTGAGCGCGTAAGTTTCTGTTTTTGCACAGAATCGATTCAACTATCAGCCAAATCATCCCAAAGACTTTACTTGGCTAAACACTAATTAGAAGATAAAAATACAATCATTACAGTCGCAATAATCATGTCATCACACCAAAACACAAAATAAAGGCAAAAACAAAGATAACTATTGGTTGCCTCCCAACAAGCGTTATTGTTTTATGCCCCTAGCTAGGCATAATGCATAGTTTCAGGTGTTATCATCCTTTGAAGCATGCTTAACCATCTCTTTCACAATAATCATGTCATCACACCAAAACACAAAATAAAAGGCAAAAACAAAGATAACTATTGGTTGCCTCCCAACAAGCGTTATTGTTTTATGCCCCTAGCTAGGCATAATGCATAGTTTCAGGTTTTATGCCCCTATTTTTGGTTATCCTGGCATACTTCTCATCTTTTCATAAGGGTCAAAGGCATTATTCCCAATGAAATCTCTCTCAAATATTAAATCCAAAACATGTTTATGATGGAGAGATAAACCAACATAAAATCTTGAGAAGTAGTTTAATGTGACATTTGGGATTAGCCCTCGCTTGCATCTCTAACAGTCTATCCCGGGCTTCTTTTAAAGATTCATCACTTAACTGTTTAAATTTTAAGATTTCAGAACTCTCGCCAAGGTAAGGAGGACGGGGAACTTCCAGTGAAAAACTAGCCATAGCAACAAGCAAATAAAGCACACAAGATATTTTTGGTATTTTATTTTTTTAACAAAATTAATAAAGGCAAATAAAAGCAAGTAAGAAAGTAGAACAAGTAAATGATAATGTGTATGAAGGAACCTTGATTTGTTTGATGAAGTCTCCCCGGCAACGGCGCCAGAAATTCTTATGCTACTTGTGATAAGGGTTGGGATTTTCACAAAGAGGAAGGATGAAGTAGTATAGTAGCAGAAAGTATTTCCCTCAGTAAAGAACCAAGGTTTATTGAACCAATAGGAGACTAAAACAAATGACCTTTAGCAGTACCTACACACACAAGAGCAAATACCTGCACCCAACGAGGGCAAGAGGGTTGTCAATCCCATTATAGTCATTATTTGCAAGGATCAAATCTGATGGTAGGATATATAAATTGCAAAATAAAAGTAAAGTAAATAAATTGCAGCAAGGTATTTAGGGTTTTATTAATATGATTTAAATAGACCCAGGGGCCATAGCTTTCACTAGAGGCATCTCTCTCAAGAACATAACAAACGGTGCGTACACAAATTATTGTAGGGCACCTGATAGAATAGCGCATAGTTATGATTTTATTCATGGCATGATCAGTACATAGGCATTACGTCCATGACAAATATACCGCATCGATTCTGCAATTGCTACTGTTACTCCACCATGTTAGTGTCAAAACCGGGGAATCTCGGGTAGGGGGTCCCGAGTTGTGGATCTTGGATCAATGGTAAACAGGAGACGAAGGGGGCGATGTTTACCCAGGTTTGGGCCCTCTCGAAGAGGTAAAACCCTACGTCCTGCTTGATTGTATTGATATGTGTATGATGGTTACAGAGTTGATCTACCACGAGATCTGATGAACTAACCCTAGATGAGTAGCATGATGGTTTTTCTTCTAGCCTCTACGGACTAAACCCCTTGGTTTATATAGACACCAGGGGCCCTAGGGTTACACATGGTCGTTACAACAAAGAGATAAACATGTCGGTTCTCCTATCTTGACTTGGAGGACACACCAAGGCTTCGAAGATTTCCTGTCCGGACACGAAGTCGCCCTATAGCTCGGCCTTCCGATAGTAGTCATAGAGCATCCCACCTGTCCGACCTACGAGAGCTAGGCCGGCAGCCCGAGGACCCCTTAATCCCGGACTCCCATAGTAGCCCCCGAACTAGTCTCCGATACCGGTGTCTCATGATCCCTGATGGCTTCGCGCGCCTGAAGTCTCCTACTTGCGGGGCGAGTTCTTCTCCCCTTCTATGTTCGGCTGACCATAGTTTAACTTTCCCAGTTCTTCGATGCATCATAGGGCCCATAGTACCAATTTTTCGCTCAGGGTTAATGACACCCCTCGATTTCTGTGCGCCAGAAGGAGGTGGACGATCCAGTAATTTACAGAAATGCCCCTCATGGGACAGGGAGGAAGCACCTATTAAACAGGCGAGGAGCATGGCGGGTAGCCCATTCCATCCCCAAATCAAAAATTCTGGAAAAATGGCGAGCGCCCCAAGCTCCTCCTCACGCCACCACGGTCCTCTCCCGGGCGACTGGGAAAGCTGCTCAGTCTCCCACCTTCAACTTAGCAGACTTGAGATGCAAGGATATCTTCCCACTTCAGATCTCACATCCACTCGCCCCGGATTAACTTCCATGAACGGCGAAACCCTTGTAGAGAACTTCCCTGCTCCAAGCAAGGAAGAGAGGGTATGTTTCATGCCCTTCCTCTTACGAGGCCTGGGCTTTCCCATTCACCCTTTCCTAAGGGGTTTGTTATAGTTTTACGGGATCCAGCTCCATCACCTCACCCCTGGACCCATTCTGCATATCTCGGGCTATGTCGCCCTTTGCGAGATGTTTTTGGGCTGCGAGGCCCATTACGAATTATGGATAAAGTATTTCTGCCTCGTCCCCCGCACCAGAGGAGGGACAATCTTTGAAGTAGGCAGGGTCGAAGTATGGCGCATAGCCGGGATGGGGTACCCTATTGGGACCCCAAAGGACTCCAAAGAATAGACCTCGAAGTGGTTTTATATTGAAGACGCCCCCCTATTCGAGCTAGCTCAGAGGGGTCTGCCCGAATACTTAGATGCTCCTTTAAAGAAGCAGTTTAATTAGCTGCCAAAAAGCCCTTCTCAAGAGGAAAGTACCGAAGTACAGCATCTGGCCGCTAAGGTGAGGTTGTTAGCTCGCAGTAAGTTAACCATCATTGACTTGATGGCCGCCGCCATTACCGATGTGTTCAACCTCTTCAACAAAGGATGCACCCCCTATGGTGTTATAATGGTACAAATGACGCGACTCGTTATAAACGAAAGGGGCCTGACAACCAGGCAGCAATGGCAGACATACTGGCCGATCTCTTCAAAGGAGAAGAAGGAGCCCGCCTTAAGAACAGGGATGGCTATTCGAGCTATAATCCCGTTGAATGGGTGAGTTCAGATCCATTTTCATAGTTCGGATGGTATGTTCATTTTTTTGTTTGATCGAACTTCTGAACCTTCCAAACAGAACTGGAGGCGCTGGATCGAGACAGTCAGCTGCCCCTCTCCTCAACCGGAGAGCTATTCCCGTGATGTCGACCCAGGATTCCATGACGATCTGGAGACGTCGATTGATTTTGAAGACGGAATCTTTTACCAGGAGAGTCTTGATGACTCTAAGGTGGCCCTCTTGGCCGATCACCCTAGGACACTCCCTTCATCCGTTTTAAGTAACAAGAAGGCCTTTTCCCGAAAGGGGCGTTCATCTCCCGTCGTTCCAAGTATGCTAACTTCCACTCTTAATGACCGTCGCACCACACGCCGAACACCGACGAGAGCGATGATGGCTGCGTTAGCGCCAAACGACGGTAGAGCTCCCAAATGTGCGTCGGCTATGGGATCTACATCAACCGCGCCCTCGACTCAGAGGTAATACCTTGAGATGATAATTTTGTCACTGTTATAGCCACTGTAAGCACTCGTAATCTTTGTTGACATCCGCAGGATACGTGTACAGCCATCCTCGTCTGAGGACGTCAAAGAGGTGCCAGGTAGTAATCCTAAGCCGAGGTCTCCGGCAAGGGTTGGAGGTACTGCAGAGGTCCCTGCCACAGACCAGCTTCCAGAGGATCCCGACGATGTCTCAGTTACCAATTATGAAGTCGAAAGTGTGATGAATCATCGATGATGGAAGGAGTCATGATACGTCCATTTTGCATCATGTTTTACTACTATTATTATAATGTTTTTATGCATAATAATGCTTTATGGAGTAATTATAATGCCTTTTCCCTCATAATATGCAAGGTTTACACAAAGAGGGAGAATGCTGGTAGCTGGAATTCTGGACCTAAAAAAGCTATGTCAGAGTTACCTATTCTGCACATCTCCAAATGAGCCAGAAAATTTACGAAGAATTGTTTTGGAATATATAAAAAATACTGGAGCAAATAACTATCGGAGGGGGCCACCCTGGTGAGCAAAAGACACCAGGGCGCGCCTTGGCCCCCAGGCGCACCCTGGTGGGTTGTGCCCTCCTCGGCCCACCTCCGGTGCCCATCTTCTTGCATATAGGTCATTTTGACCTAGAAAAAATCAGAGGGGGACTTTCGGGATGAAGCGCCGCCGTCTCGACGCGGAACTTGGGTAGGAGCACTTTTACCCTTCTGCGGAGCGATTCCGCCGGGGGAACTTCCCTCCCGGAGGGGGAAATCATCGTCATCGTCATCACCAACAACCCTCTCATCTTTGGGAGGGCAATCTCCATCAACATCTTCAACAGCACCATCTCCTCTCAAACCATAGTTTATCTCTTGTGTTCAATCTTTGTACCGGAACCTCAGATTGGTACTTGTGGGTGACTAGTAGTGTTTATTACATCTTGTAGTTGATTACTATATGGTTTATTTGGTGGAAGATTATATGTTCATATACATTATGGTATTTAATACCCCTCTGATCTTGAGCATGATTATCATTTGTGAGTACTTACTTTTGTTCTTGAGGTCACGGGATAAGTCATGTTGCAAGTAATCATGTGAACTTGATATGTGTTCAATATTTTGATGATATGTATGTTGTGATTCCCTTAGTGGTGTCATGTGAACGTCGACTACATGGCACTTCACCATATTTGGGCCTAAGGGGATGCATTGTGGAGTAGTTATTAGATGATGGGTTGCTAGAGTGACAGAACTTAAACCCTAGTTTATGCGCTACTTCGTAAGGGTCCGATTTGGATCCAAAAGTTTAATGCTATGGTTAGATTTTATCTTAATACCTTTCTCGTAGTTGCGGATGCTCGCGAGGGGTTTAATAATAAGTAGTAGGTTTGTTCAAGTAAGAACAACACCTAAGCACCGGTCCACCCACATATCAAATTATCAAAGTAGCAAACACGAATCAAACCAACATGATGAAAGTGACTAGATGAAATTCCCGTGTACCCTCAAGAATGCTTTGCTTATCATAAGAGACTGTTTTGGCATGTCCTTTTCCACAAAAGGATTGGGCTACCTTGCTGCACTTTATTTGCCGTTACCGTCACTTGCTCTGTACAAATTATCTTGCTATAGAACTACCTGTTACCGACAATTTCAGTGCTTGCAGAAAATACCTTGCTGAAAACCACTTGTCATTTCCTTCTGCTCCTTGTTGGGTTCGACACTCTTACTTATCTAAAGGAGTACGATTGATCCCCTATACTTGTGGGTAATCAAGACTCTTTTCTGGCACCGTTGCCGGGGAGTGAAGCGCTCTTCGTAAGGGAAAATTATTACTACGTGTCGAAATTTACTGTTGCTTGTTACTATGGAGAATGATACTTTGAGGGGTTTGTTCGGGGTATCTTCACCTCGACCAGAACCACAATTAGTTGCCCCTCAACCTACTTCACCTACTGAAAATATAGGTTATGAAATCCCTTCGGGTATGATAGAACAACTGCTAGCTAATCCTTATGCAGGAGATGGAACTGAACACCCTGATATGCACTTGATATATGTCGATGAAATTTGTGGATTATTTAAGCTTGCAGGTTTATACATTGATGAAGCTAAGAAGAAGTTCTTCCATTTATCTTTGAAGGGACAAGCATTGACATGGTATAGGCTATGCGTTGATATTGGATCTTGGAACTGGAATCGATTGAAAGTGGAATTCCATCAAAACATTATCCTGTGCATCTAGTTCATCGTGATTGGAATTATATATATAATTTTTGGCCTCGTGAAGGAGAAAGTATCACTCTAGCTTGGGGGAGTCTTAAGTCAATGTTATATTCATGCCCCAATCAAGAGCTCCTGAGAGAAATTATTATTCAGAACTTTTATGCTTAGCTTTCTCGTGATGATCAATCCATGCTCGATACTTCTTTTACTGGTTCTGTTATGAAGAAGACTATTGAATTCAGGTGGGATCTTTTAGAAAGAATTAAATGCAACTCTGAATATTGTGAACTCGACAAAGGTATAGAGTCAGGTATTAAGCTTGAGTTTGATTGTGTTAAATATTTTATGAATACCGATGCTTTTCATAAGTTTAGCACTAAATATGGACTTGACTCTTAGATAGTAGCCTCCTTTTGTGAATCTTTTGCTACTCATGTTGATCTCCCTAAAGAGAAGTGGTTTAAATACCATCCCCCTATTAAAGAAGAAATTAAAGAACCAGTCGTAGTTAAAGATGAAACTATCATTTACAATGTTGATCCAGTTGTGCCTACTGCTTATATTGAAAACCCACCTTTCCCTGTTAGGATAAAGGAACATGCTAATGTTGGGGAACGTAGTAATTTCAAAAAAATTCCTACGCACATGCAAGATCATGGTGATGCATAGCAACGAGAGGGGAGAGTGTTGTCCACGTACCCTCGTAGACCGATAGCGGAAGCGTTATCACAACGCGGTTGGTGTAGTCGTACGTCTTCACGATCCGACCGATCAAGTACCAAACGTACGGCACCTCCGAGTTCTACACACGTTCAGCTCGATGACGTCCCTCGAACTCCGATCCAGCCGAGTGTTGAGGGAGAGTTTCGTCAGCACGACGGCGTGGTGACGATGATGATGTTCCACCGACGCAGGGCTTCGCCTAAGCTCCGCAACGGTATTATCGAGGTGTAATATGGTGGAGGGGGCACCGCACACGGCTAAGAGATCTCAAGGATCAATTGTTGTGTGTCTGGGGTGCCCCCCTGCCCCCGTATATAAAGGAGCAAGGGAGGAGGAGGCCGGCCCTAGGAGGGGGCGCACCAAGTGTGGAGTCCTACTAGGACTCCCTAGTCCTAGTAGGATTCCACCTCCCATATGGAATAGGAAAAGAGGAAGGGAAAAAGAGAAGGAAGGAAGGGGGCGCCCCCTTTCCCTAGTCCAATTCGGACCAGACCAAGGGGAGGGGTGCGGCCACCCTTGTGGCCCTTTTTCTTCTTTCCCGTATGGCCCAATAAGGCCCAATACGTATTCCCGTAACTCTCCGGTACTCCGAAAAATACCCGAATCACTTGGAACCTTTCCGAAGTCCGAATATAGTCGTCCAATATATCGATCTTTACGTCTCAACCATTTCGAGACTCCTCGTCATATCCCCGATATCATCCGGGACTCTGAACTACTTCGGTACATCAAAACTCAATAAAACTGTCATCGTAACGTTAAGCGTGCGGACCCTACGGGTTCGAGAACTATGTAGACATGACCGAGACACGTCTCCAGTCAATAACCAATAGCGGGACCTGGATGCCCATATTGGCTCCCACATATTCTACGAAGATCTTTATCGGTCAGACCGCATAACAACATACGTTGTTCCCTTTGTCACCGGTATGTTACTTGCCCGAGATTTGATCGTCGGTATCTCGATACCTAGTTCAATCTCGTTACCGGCAAGTCTCTTTACTCGTTCCGTAACACATCATCCTGCAACTAACTCATTAGTCACAATGCTTGCAAGGCTTATAGTGATGTGCATTACCGAGTGGGCCCAGAGATACCTCTCTGACAATCGGAGTGACAAATCCTAATCTCGAAATACGCCAACCCAACAAGTACCTTTGGAGACACCTGTAGAGCACCTTTATAATCACCCATTTACGTTGTGACGTTTGGTAGCACACAAAGTGTTACTCCGGTAAACGGGAGTTGCATAATCTCATAGTCAGAGGAACATGTATAAGTCATGAAGAAAGCAATAGCAACATACTAAACGATCGGGTGCTAAGCTAACGGAATGGGTCAAGTCAATCACGTCATTCTCCTAATGAGGTGATCTCGTTAATCAAATGAAAACTCATGTCTATGGCTAGGAAACATAACCATCTTTGATTAACGAGCTAGTCAATTAGAGGCATACTAGTGACACTCTGTTTGTCTATGTATTCACACATGTATTATGTTTCCGGTTAATACAATTCTAGCATGAATAATAAACATTTGTCATGATATAAGGAAATATATAATACTTTATTATTGCCTCTAGGGCATATTTCCTTCAGTCTCCCACTTGCACTAGAGTCAATAATCTAGTTCACATCGCCATGTGATTTAACATCAATAATTCACATCACCATGTGATTAACACCCATAGTTCACATCGTTATGTGACCATCACCCAAAGGGTTTACTAGAGTCAGTAATCTAGTTCACATTGCTATGTGATTAACACCCAAAGAGTACTAAGGTGTGATCATGTTTTGCTTGTGAGATAATTTTAGTCAACGGGTCTGTCACATTCAGATCCGTAAGTATTTTGCAAATTTCCATGTCTACAATGCTCTGCATGGAGCTACTCTAGCTAATTGCTCCCACTTTCAATATGTATCTAGACCGAGACTTAGAGTCATCTAGATTAGTGTCAAAACTTGCATCGACATAACCTTTTACGACGAGCCTTTTGTCACTTCCATAATCAAGAAACATATCCTTATTCCAGTAAGGATAATTTTGACCGTTGTCCAGTGATCTACTCCTAGATCACTATTGTACTCCCTTGCCAAAATCAGTGTAGGGTATACAATAGATCTGGTACACAGCATGGCATACTTTATAGAACCTATGGCCAAGGCATAAGGAATGACTTTCATTCTTTTTCTATCTTCTGCCGTGGTCGGGTTTTGAGTCTTACTCAATTTCACACCTTGTAACACAGGCAAGAAACTCTTTCTTTGACTGTTCCATTTTGAACCACTTCAAAATCTTGTTAAGGTATGTACTCATTGAAAAAACTTATCAAGCGTCTTGATCTATCTCTATAGATCTTGATGCTCAATATGTAAGCAGCTTCACCGAGGTCTTTCTTTGAAAAACTCCTTTATGCTTTGCAGAATAATTCTACATTATTTCCGATCAACAATATGTCACTTACATATACTTATCAGAAATGTTGTAGTGCTCCCACTCACTTTCTTGTAAATACAGGCTTCACCGCAAGTCTGTATAAAATTATATCCTTTGATCAACTTATCAAAGCGTATATTCCTACTCCGAGATGCTTGCACCAGTCCATAGATGGATCGCTGGAGCTTGCATATTTTGTTAGCACCTTTAGGATTGACAAAACCTTCTGGTTGCATCATATACAACTCTTCTTTAATAAATCCATTAAGGAATGCAGTTTTGTTTATAAATTTGCCAGATTTCATAAAATGCGACAATTGCTAACATGGTTCGGACAGACTTAAGCATCGCTGCGAGTGACAAAATCTCATCGTAGTCAACACCTTGAACATTGTCAAAAACCTTTTTCCGACAAGTCTAGCTTTGTAGATAGTAACACTACTATCAGCGTCCGTCTTCCTCTTGAAGATCCATTTATTTTCTATGGCTTGCCGATCATCGGGCAAGTCAACCAAAGTCCACACTTTGTTCTCATACATGGATCTCATCTCAGATTTCATGGCCTCAAGCCATTTCGCGGAATCTGGGCTCATCATCGCTTCCTCATAGTTCGTAGGTTCGTCATGGTCTAGTAACATAACCTCCAGAACAGGATTACCGTACCACCCTGGTGCGGATCTTACTCTTGTTTACCTACGAGGTTTGGTAGTAACTTGATCTGAAGTTACATGATCATCATCATTAACTTCCTCACTAATTGGTGTAGGAGTCACAGGAACAGATTTCTGTGATGAACTACTTTCCAATAAGGGAGCAGGTACAGTTACCTCATCAAGTTCTACTTTCCTCCCACTCACTTCTTTTGAGAGAAACTCCTTCTCTAGAAAGGATCCATACTTAGCAACGAATGTCTTGCCTTCGGATCTGTGATAGAAGGTGTACCCAACTGTCTCCTTTCGGTATCCTATGAAGACACATTTCTCCGATTTGGGTTTGAGCTTATCAGGATGAAACCTTTTCACATAAGCATCGCAACCCCAAACTTTTAAGAAATGACAACTTTGGTTTCTTGCTAAACCTCAGTTCATAAGGCGTCGTCTCAACGGATTTTGATGGTGCCCTATTTAACGTGAATGTAGCTGTCTCTAATGCATAACCCCAAAACGATAGTGGTAGATCGGTAAGATACATCACATATCGCACCATATCTAATAAATTAGGTTACGATGTTCGAACACACTATTACACTGTGGTGTTCCAGGTGGCGTGAGTAGTGAAACAATTTCACATTGTTTTAACTGAAGGCCAAACTCGTAACTCAAATACTCTTCTCCATGATCAGATCGTAGAAACTTTATTTTCTTGTTACGATGATTTTCCGCTTCACTCTGAAATTATATGAACTTTTCAAATGTTTCAGACTTCTGTTTCATTAAGTAGATATACCCATATCTGCTCAAATCATCTGTGAAGGTCAGAAAATAATGATACCTGCTACGAGCCTCAGTATTCATCGGACCACATACATCTGTATGTATGATTTCCAACAAATCTGTTGCTCTCTCCATAGTTCTGGAGAACGGCGTTTTAGTCATCTTGCCCATGAGGCACGGTTCACAAGCATCAAGTGATTCATAATCAAGTGATTCCAAAATCCCATCAGTATGGAGTTTCTTCATGCGCTTTACACCAATATGACCTAAACGGCAGTGCCACAAATAAGTTGCACTATCATTATTAACTTTGCATCTTTTGGCTTCAATATTATGAATATGTGTATCACTACGATCGAGATCCAACAAACCATTTTCGTTGGTGTGTATGACCATAGAAGGTTTTATTCATGTAAACAGAACAACAATTGTTCTCTAACTTAAATGAATAACCGTATTGCAATAAACATGATCAAATCATATTCCTGCTCAACGCAAACACTAAATAACACTTATTTAGTTTCAACACTAATCCTGAAAGTATAGGGAGTGTGCGATGATGATCATATCAATCTTGGAACTACTTCCAACACACATCATCACCTCTCCTTTTACTAGTCTCTGTTTATTCTGCAACTCCCGTTTCGAGTTACTACTCTTTAGCAACTGAACCAGTATCAAATACTGAGGGGTTGCTATAAACACTAGTAAGTACACATCAATAACATGTATATCCAATATACCTTTGTTCACTTTGCCATCCTTCTTATCCACCAAATACTTGGGGCAGTTCCGCCTCCAGTGACCAGTTCCTTTGCAGTAGAAGCACTTAGTCTCAGGCTTAGGTCCAGACTTGGGTTTCTTCTCCTGAGCAGCAACTTGTTTGCTGTTCTTCTTGAAATTCCCCTTCTATCCCTTTGCCCTTTTCTTGAAACTAGTGGTCTTGTTAACCATCAACACTTGATGCTCTTTCTTGATTTCTACCTTCGTCGATTTCAGCATCGCGAAGAGCTCGGGAATTACTTTCGTCATCCCTTGCATACTATAGTTCATCACGAAGTTCTACTAACTTGGTGATGGTGACTAGAGAATTCTGTCAATCACTATTTTATCTGGAAGATTAACTCCCACTTGATTCTAGCGATTGTAGTACCCAGACAATCTGAGCACATGCTCACTAGTTGAGCGATTCTCCTCCATCTTTCAGCTATAGAACTTGTTGGAGACTTCATATCTCTCAACTCGGGTATTTGCTTGAAATATTAACTTCAACTCCTGGAACATCTCATATGGTCCATGACATCAAAACGTCTTTGAAGTCCCGATTCTAAGCCGTTAAGCATGGTGCACTAAACTATCAAGTAGTCATCATATTGAGCTAGCCAAACGTTCATAACGTCTGCATCTGCTCCTGCAATAGGTCTGTCACCTAGCGGTGCATCAAGGACATAATTTTTCTGTGCAGCAATGAGGATAATCCTCAGATCACGGATCCAATCCGCATCTTTGCTACTAACATTTTTCAACATAATTTTTCTCTAGGAACATATCAAAAATAAACACAGGGAAGTAACAACGCGAGCTATTGATCTACAACATAATTTGCAAAATACTATCAGGACTAAGTTCATGATAAATTTAGGTTCAATTAATCATATTACTTAAGAACTCCCACTTAGATAGACATCCCTCTAATCCTCTAAGTGATCACGTGATCCATATCAACTAAACCATGTCCGATCATCACGTGAGATGGAGTAGTTTCAATGGTGAACATCACCATGTCGATCATATCTACTATATGATTCACGCTCGACCTTTCGGTCTCCGTGTTCCGTGGCCATATCTGTTATATGCTAGGCTCGTCAAGTTTAACCTGAGTATTCCGCGTGTGCAACTGTTTTGCACCCGTTGTATTTGAACGTAGAGCCTATCACACCCGATCATCACGTGGTGTCTCGGCACGAAGAACTTTCGCAACGGTGCATACTCAGGGAGAACACTTATACTTTGATAATTTAGTGAAGGATCATCTTATAATGCTACCGTCAAAACAAAGCAAGATAAGATGCAAAAAGGATTAACATCACATGCAATCAATATAAGTGATATGATATGGCCATCATCATCTTGGGCTTGTGATCTCCATCTCCGAAGCACCGTGCTTGTGATCTCCATCTCCGAAGCACCGTCATGATCACCATCGTCACCAGCGCGACACCTTGATCTCCATCGTAGCATCGTTGTCGTCTCGTCAATCTTATGCTTCTACGACTATCGCTACCGCTTAGTGATAAAATAAAGCATTACATGACGATTGCATTGCATACAATAAAACGACAACCATATGGCTCCTGCCATTTGCCGATAACTCGGTTACAAAACATGATCATCTCATACAACACATTATATCACATCATGTCTTGACCATATCACATCACAACATGCCCTGCAAAAACAAGTTAGACGTCCTCTACTTTGTTGTTGCAAGTTTTACGTGGCTGCTACGGGCTTAGCAAGAACCGTTCTTACCTACGCATCAAAACCACAACGATAATTTGTCAAGTTGGTGCTGTTTTAACCTTCGCAAGGACCGGGCGTAGCCACACTCGGTTCAACTAAAGTGAGAGAGACAGACACCCGCCGGTCACCTTTAAGCAACAAGTGCTCGCGACGGTGAAACCAGTCTCGCGTAAGCGTACGCGTAATGTCGGTCCGGGCCGCTTCATCTCACAATACCGCTGAACCAAAGTATGACATGCTGGTAAGCAGTATGACTTATATCGCCCACAACTCACTTGTCTTCTACTCGTGCATAGCATCAACGCATAAAACCAGGCTCTGATACCACTGTTGGGGAACGTAGTAATTTCAAAAAAATTCCTACGCACACGCAAGATCATGGTGATGCATAGCAACGAGAGGGGAGAGTGTTGTCCACGTACCCTCGTAGACCGATAGCGGAAGCGTTATCACAACGCGGTTGATGTAGTCGTACGTCTTCACGATCCGACCGATCAAGTACCGAACGTACGGCACCTCCGAGTTCTACACACGTTCAGCTCGATGACGTCCCTCAAACTCCGATCCAGCCGAGTGTTGAGGGAGAGTTTCGTCAGCACGACGGCGTGGTGACGATGATGATGTTCCACCGACGCAGGGCTTCGCCTAAGCTCCGCAACGGTATTATCGAGGTGTAATATGGTGGAGGGGGGCACCGCACACGGCTAAGAGATCTCAAGGATCAATTGTTGTGTGTCTGGGGTGCCCCCCTGCCCCCGTATATAAAGGAGCAAGGGAGGAGGAGGCCGTCCCTAGGAGGGGGCGCACCAAGTGTGGAGTCCTACTAGGACTCCCTAGTCCTAGTAGGATTCCACCTCCCATATGGAATAGGAAAAGAGGAAGGGAAAAAGAGAAGGAAGGAAGGGGGCGCCCCCTTTCCCTAGTCCAATTCGGACCAGACCAAGGGGAGGGGTGCGGCCACCCTTGTGGCCCTTTTTCTTCTTTCCCGTATGGCCCAATAAGGCCCAATACGTATTCCCGTAACTCTCCGGTACTCCGAAAAATACCCGAATCACTTGGAACCTTTCCGAAGTCCGAATATAGTCGTCCAATATATCGATCTTTACGTCCTGACCATTTCGAGACTCCTCGTCATATCACCGATCTCATCCGGAACTCCGAACTACTTCGGTACATCAAAACTCAATAAAACTGTCATCGTAACGTTAAGCGTGCGGACCCTACGGGTTCGAGAACTATGTAGACATGACCGAGACACGTCTCCGGTCAATAACCAATAACGAGACCTGGATGCCCATATTGGCTCCCACATATTCTACGAAGATCTTTATCGGTCAGACCGCATAACAACATACGTTGTTCCCTTTGTCACCGGTATGTTACTTGCCCGAGATTTGATCGTCGGTATCTCGATACCTAGTTCAATCTCGTTACCGGCAAGTCTCTTTACTCGTTCCGTAACACATCATCCCGCAACTAACTCATTAGTCACAATGTTTGCAAGGCTTATAGTGATGTGCATTACCGAGTGGACCCAGAGATACCTCTCCGACAATCGGAGTGACAAATCCTAATCTCGAAATACACCAACCCAACAAGTACCTTTGGAGACACATGTAGAGCACCTTCATAATCACCCATTTACGTTGTGACGTTTGGTAGCACACAAAGTGTTCCTCCGGTAAACGGGAGTTGCATAATCTCATAGTCAGAGGAACATGTATAAGTCATGAAGAAAGCAATAGCAACATACTAAACGATCGGGTGCTAAGCTAACGGAATGGGTCAAGTCAATCACGTCATTCTCCTAATGAGGTGATCTCGTTAATCAAATGACAACTCATGTCTATGGCTAGGAAACATAACCATCTTTGATTAACGAGCTAGTCAAGTAGAGGCATACTAGTGACACTCTGTTTGTCTATGTATTCACACATGTATTATGTTTCCGGTTAATACAATTCTAGCATGAATAATAAACATTTATCATGATATAAGGAAATATATAATACTTTATTATTGCATCTAGGGCATATTTCCTTCAGCTAAGGTCTCAACTGTGGTTCGCAAAAGCAATATTAGAGCACCTAAACCTGCTGAATAAATTAAAGTAGAATCTAGTGTTGCTATGGTTAAAGATCTCCTGGCAGAAAATATTGATGGGCATGTTATTTACTTCTATGATGCTGCTGCTAGAATTGCTAAACCCGATAAAAAAAGATAAACATAGACGTGTTAATGGCATGCCTGTTGTCTTAGTTAAAATAGGAGATCATTGTTATCATGGTTTATGTGACTTAGGTGCTAGTGTGAGTGCCATTACTTTTACCTTATATCAAGAAATTATGAATGACATAGCACCCGGTGAAATAGAAGACATAGATGACTATTAAACTTGCTAATAGAGACACTATCACACCACTTGGGATTGTTAGAGATGTTGAAGTCTTGTGTGGGAAAATATAATACCCTAATGATTTTCTTGTTCCTTGGTTCCCCACAAGATGGCGTTTATCCCACTATCTTTGGTAGACCTTTCTTGAACATTGTCAATGCTACTATAGATTATCATAAACAAACTGTCAGTGTTAACTTTGATGATGAGTCTCATGAATTTAATTTCTCCAAGTTTAGTAGACAATCTCATAAGAAAGAGTTACCTAATAAGGATGAAATAATTGGTCTTGCTTCTATTGCCCTGCCTCCTACTGATCCACTAGAACAATATTTGCTAGACCATGAAAATGATATGCATATGCATGAAAGGAATGAAATAGATAAAATTGTCTTTGAACAACGAACCCTGCTGAAACACAATTTTCCTATTGAAACTCTAGTAGGTCCTCCTCCACCTAAAGGTGATCCAGTGTTTGAATTAAAACAGTTGCCTGACACTTTCAAATATGCTTATCTTGATGAGAAAATGATATATAAGTTTATTATTAGTGCTAACCTTTTAGAGCATGAAGAAGAAAGATTATTGAAAATTCTGAAGAAGCACCGGGCTGCCATTGGATATACTCTTGATGATCTTAAGGGCATTAGTCCCACTCTTTGTCAGCACAAGATTAATATGGAACCTGATGATAAACCCGTTGTTGATCATCAATGACGTTTGAATCCTACGATGAAAGAAGTAGTAAGAGCTGAAATACTAATGCTTCTGGAAGTATGTTTACTCTATCCCATAGCTGATAGTAGATGGGTAAGTCCTGTTCATTGTGTCCCTAAGAAGGGAGGTGATACGTCCATTTTTCATCATGCTCTTATATTGATATTTATTGCATTATGGACTGTTATTGCACATTATATCACAATACTTATGCCTTTTCTCTCCTATTTTATAAGTTTACACGAAGAGGGAGAATGCCGGCAGTTGGAATTCTGGGCTGGAAAAGGAGAAAATATTAGAGACCTATTCTGCACAACTCCAAAAGTCCTGAAACTTCAAGGGGAATATTTTTGGAATATATATAAAATATTGGGCGAAGAAAGTACCAGAGGAGGGCCACCTGCCATCCACAAGGGTGGAGGGCACGCCCTACCCCCTGGGTGCGCCCCTCGTCCTAGTGGGTCCCCTGGCAGGCCCCCGACGCCCATCTTCTGCTATATGGTGTGTTTTGACCTGGAAAAAATAAGAAGGAAGTTTTCGGTATGAAGCGCCGCCGTCTCGAGGCGGAACTTGGACAGAACCAATCTAGGGCTCGGACAGAGCTGTTCTGCCAGGGAAACATCCCGCCGGGAGGGGGAAATCGAAGCCATCGTCATCACCAACGATCCTCTCATCGAGAGGGGGTCAATCTTCGTCAACATATTCACCAGCACCATCTCCTCTCAAACCCTAGTTCATCTCTTGTATCCGTTCTTTGTCTCAAAACCTCAGATTGGTACCTGTGGGTTGCTAGTAGTGTTGATTACTCCTTGTAGTTGATGCTAGTTGGTTTATTCGGTGGAAGATCATATGTTCAGATCCTTAATGATAATTAATACTCCTCTGATTATGAACATGAATATGCTTTGTGAGTAGTAGCATTTGTTCCTGAGGACATGGGAGAAGACTTGTTATAAGTAATCATGTGAATTTGGTATTCGTTTGATATTTTGATGAGATGTATGTTATCTTTCCTCTAGTGGTGTTATGTGAACATCGACTACATGACATTTCACCATTGTTTGGGCCTAGGGGAATGCATTGGGAAGGAATAAGTAGATGATGGGTTGCTAGAGTGACAGAACCTTAAACCCTAGTTTATGTGTTGCTTCGTAAGGGGCTGATTTGGATCCATATGTTTCATGATATGGTTAGATTTATCTTAATTCTTCTTTCATAGTTGCTGATGCTTGCGAGAGGGGTTAATCATAAGTGGGAGGCTTGTCCAAGGAAGGGCAGCACCCAAGCACCGGTCCACCCACATATCAAATTATAAAAGTAACGAACGCGAATCATATGAGCATGATGAAAACTAACTTGACAACAATTCCCATGTGTCCTCTGGAGCACTTTGCATTATATAAGAGTTCGTCCAGGCTTGTTCTTTGCTACAAAAAATATTGGGCCACCTTGCTGCACCTTGTTTAATTTTGTTACTTGTTACCCGTTACGAATTATCTCATCATACAACTATCTGTCACCGATAATTTCAGTGCTTGCAGAGAATACCTTGCTGAAAACTGCTTGTCATTTCCTTCTGCGTCTTGTTGGGTTCGACACTCTTACTTATCTAAAGGACTACGAAAGATCCCCTATACTTGTGGGTCATCAAGACTCTTTTCCGGCGCCGTTGCCGGGGAGTGAAGCGCATTTGGTAAGGAAACATTTATATAGTGTGCTGACATTTACTGTCACTTGTTACTACGGAAAATAATCCTCTGAGGGGCTTGTTTGGGGTATCTTCACCTCAACCGGAGGAGCAAAGAGTTGCTCCTCAACCTACTGCACCTACTGAAAATATTTATTATGAAATTCCTTCGGGTATGATAGATAAACTGCTAGCTAATCCTTATGCAGGAGATGGAACATTACATCCTGATATGCACTTAATCTATGTGGATGAAGTTTGTGGATTATTTAAGCTTGCAGGTATGCCCGAGGATGTTGTCAAGAAGAATGTCTTCCCTTTATATTTGAAGGGAAAGGCATTGACATGGTATAGGCTATGTGATGATATTGGATCATGGAACTACAACCGATTGAAATTGGAATTTCATCAGAAGTTTTATCCTATGCATCTGGTTCATCGTGATCGGAATTATATATATAATTTTTGGCCTCGTGAAGGAGAAAGTATCGCTCAAGCTTGGGGGAGGCTTAAGTCAATGTTACATTCATGCCCCAATCATGAGCTCTCAAGAGAAATTATTATTCAAAAAATGTATGCTCGACTTTCTCATAATGATCGATCCATGCTCGATACTTCTTGTACGGGTTCTTTGATGAAGAAGGATATTGAATTCAAATGGGATTTATTGGAAAGAATGAAACGCTACTTTGAAGATTGGGAACTCGACGAGGGTAAGGAGTCAGGTATAAACCTTAAGTTTGATTGTGTTAAATCTTTTATGGATACCGATGCTTTTCATGATTTTAGCACTAAATATGGACTTCACTCTGAGATACTTCTTTCTGTGAATCTTTTGCTACACATGTTGATCTCCCTAAGGATAGGTGGTTTAAATATCATCCTCCCATTGAAGTGAAAGTAGTAGAACCTATTAAAGTTGAAGAAGAAACGTAATGTTGATCCTATAGTTCCTACTGCTTATATTGAGAAACCACCTTTTCCTGTTAGAATAAAGGATCATGCTAAAACTTCAACTGTGGTTTGCAAAGTTATACTAGAACAGCTACACCCCCTGAACAAATTAAAGTTGAACCTAGTATTGCTATGGTTAAAGATCTCTTGGTCGATAATACTGAAGGGCATGTTATTTATTTCTGTGATGAAGCTGCTAGAATTGCTAAACCCGATACTAAAGATAAACATAGACATGTTGTTGGCATGCCTGTTGTTTCCGTTAAAATAGGAGATCATTGTTATCATGGCTTATGTGATGTGGGTGCTAGTGTGAGTGCAATTCCTTATACCTTGTATCAAGAAATTATGAATGATATTGCACCTGCTGAGATAGAAGATATTGATGTTACTATTAAGCTTGCCAATAGATATACTATATCACCAATGTTGGGAATCGTTGCATGGAAAACAAAAAATTTCTATGCACACACAATGATCTATCCATGGATATGCATAGCAACGAGGGGGAGAGTGTGTCTATGTACTCTCATAGACCATAAGAGGAAGTGTTTCACAACGCGGTTGATGTAGTCGAACTTCTTCGCGCTTCAACCGATAAAGTATCGAACGCACGACACCTCCATGTTCTGCACACGTTCAGCTCGGTGACGTCCCTCGCCTTCTTGATCCAGCAAGACGTCAAGGTAGTAGATGAGTTCTGTCAGCACGACGGCGTGGTGACGGTGATGGTGAAGTGACCTCCGCAGGGCTTCGCCTAAGCACTACGAAAATATGACCGAGGGTGTAAACGGTGGAGGGGGGCGCCGCACACGGCTAGGCAAATTGTCTGGTGTGTGCTAGGCGCCCCCCTCCCACATATATATAGGTGGGAGGGAGGAAGGAGCAGCCAAAGGAGGCGCCCAAGTAGGCGGAATCCTACTTGGGGTCCCTCCCAAGCCGCGCCCCCTTTTTTCCTTATTTGGAGTGCGGGGAAAGGCAGGGGAGGGTGGCGCCCCTCCCTTTCCTTTCTCCCATGAGAGGGAAAGGCAGGAGGGGCTAGCCCTCCCATGTTTCCTTCCCTAGGGCTGTCCAAACAAGTGGAGGGGCGCACCAGCCCCTTAGTGGGCTGGTCTGTCCCTCCCTTTGGCCCATTAAGCCCAGAACTTGCCGAGGGGGTGCCCGGAACCCCTCCCAGTGACCCGATTCCTTCCCGGTACGTCCCGAAACACTTCCGGTGTCCAAATACAATCGTCCTATATATGAATCTTTACCTCTCAACCATTTCAAGACTCCTCGTCTTGTCTGTCATCTCATCCGGACTCCGAACAACATTCGGTCACCAAATCATATAACTCATATAACACTATATCGTCAACGAACGTTAAGCGTGCGGACCCTACAAGTTCGAGAACTATGTAGACATGACCGAGACACCTCTACAGTCAATAACCAATAGCGGAACCTGGATTCCCATATTGGCTCCTACATATTCTATGAAGAACTTTATCGGTCGAACCGTTATGGCAACATACGTAATTCCCTTTGTCTATCGGTATGTTACTTGCCCGAGATTCGATCGTCGGTATCTTCATACCTAGTTCAATCTCATTACCGGCAAGTCTCTTTACTCATTCCGTAATACATCACCTTGGGACTAACTCCTTAGTCATTTGCTTGCAAGCTTATGATGTGCATTACCGAGAGGGCCCAAAGATACCTCTCTGATACTCGGAGTGACAAATCCTAATCTCGGTCTATGCCAACTCAACAAACTCCTTCGTAGATACCTGTAGAGCATCTTTATGATCCCCCAGTTACGTTGTGATGTTTGATAGCACATAAGGTATTCCTGCGGTATCCGGGAGTTGCATAATCTCATAGTCGAAGGAATATGTATTTGACATGAAGAAAACAATAGGAACAAATTGATCGATCATTATGCTAAGCCAACAGATGGGTCTTGTCCATCACATCATTCTCCTAATGATTTGATCCCGTTATAAAATGACAACTCATGTCTATGGTTAGGAAACCTTAACCATCTTTGATCAACGAGCTAGCCTAGTAGAGGCTCACTAGGGACACGGTGTTTGTTTATGTATTCACACATGTATTTAAGTTTCTGATCAATACAATTCTAGCATGAAAAATAAAACTTCATCATGATTTAGGAAATATAATAATAACCATTTTATTATTGCCTCTAGGGCATATTTCCATCAGTCTTCCACTTGCACTAGAGTCAATAATCTAGTTCACATCACCATGTGATTTAACACCCATAGTTCTCATCGCCATGTGACCAACACACAAAGAGTTTACTAGAGTCAATAATCTAGTTCACATCACCATGTTATTAACACCCAAAGAGTACTAAGGTGTGATCATGTTTTGCTTGTGAGATAGGTTTAGTCAACGGATCTGTCACATTCAGATCCGTATGTATTTTGCAAATTTCTATATCTACAATGCTCTGCATGGAGCTACTCTAGCAAATTGCTCCCACTTTCAATATGTATCCAGATTGAGACTCATAGTCATCCGAATCGGTGACAAAACTTGCATCTACGTAACCCTTTACAAATAACTTTTTATCACCTCCATAACCGAGAAATATTCCCTTAGTCCTCTTAGGCAACTAATGATAATTTTGACCATTGTCCAGTGATCTACTCCTAGATCACTATTGTACCCCCTTGTCAAACTCATGGCAAGGTACACAATAGGCCTAGTACACAACATGACATACTTTATAGAACCTATGGCTGAGGCATGGGGAATGACTTTCATTCTCTCTCTATCTTCTGCCGTGGTCAGGCTTTGAGTCTTACTCAACTTGACACCTTGCAACACAGGCAAGAACACTTTCTCTGACTGGTCTATTTTGAACTTCTTCAAAATTTTGCCAAGGTATGTACTTTGTGAAAGTCCTATTACGTGTCTCGATCTATCCCTATAGATCTTGATGCTCAATATGTAAGTCGCTTCACTGAGGTTTTTATTGAAAAATTCTTATTCAAGTATCCTTTTATGATATCCAGAAATTTTATATCATTTCCAATCAACAATATGTCATCCACATATAATATCAGAAATGTTACACAGCTCCCACTCACTTTCTTGTAAATAGGCTTCACTATAAGTCTGTATAAAATCATATGCTTTGATCACCTCATCTAAGCGTATATTCCAACTCTGAGATGCTTGCACCAATCCATAGATGGATCATTGGAGCTTGCACACTTTGTTAGCACCTTTAGGATCGACAAAACCTTCTGGTTGTATCATATACAATTCTTCTTTAAGAACGCCATAAAGGAATGCAGTTTTGACATCCATTTGGCGGATTTCATAAAAATGCGGCAACTGCTAACATGATTCGGACAGACTTAAGCATTGCTACGGGTGAGAAAGCCTCATCATAATCAACTCCTTGAACTTGTCGAAAACCTTTCGTGACAAGTCGAGCTTTGTAGATAGTAACATTACCATCAGCGACAGTCTTCTTCTTGAAGGTCCATTTATTCTCTATGGCTTGCCGATCATCGGGCAAATCCATCAAAGTCCACACTTTGTTCTCATACATGGATCCTATCTTTGATTTCATGGCCTCACGCCATTTATCGGAATCTGGGCTCATCATCGCTTCTTCATAGTTCGTAGGTTCGTCATGGTCTAGTAACATGACTTCCAGAACAGGATTACCATACCACTCTGGTGCAGAACGTGCTTTGTTCGACCTACGAGGTCCAGTAGTAACTTGATCCGAAGTTTCATGATCATCATCATTAACTTCCTCTCTAGTTGGTGTAGGCATCATGAGAACGGATTTATCTGATCTGCTACTTTCCAATTTGAGAGAAGGTACAATTGCCTCATCAAGTTGTACTTTCCTCCCACTCACTTCTTTCGATAGAAACTCCTTCTCAAGAAATGTTCCATTCTTGGCAACAAAGATCTTGCCTTCAGATTTGTGGTAGAAGGTGTACCCAATAGTTTCTTTAGGGTATCCTATGAAGACATACTTCCCCGATTTTAGGTTCGAGCTTATCAGGCTGAAGCCTTCTGACATAAGTGTCGCATCCCCAAACTTTTAAGAAATGAAACCTTAGGTTTCTTGCCAAACCACAGTTCATAGGGTGCCATCTCAGTGGATTTAGACGGTGCCCTATTTAATGTGAATGCAGTTGTCTCTAATGCATAACCCCAAAATGATAGTGGTAAATCGGTAAGAAACATCATAGAACGCACCATATCAAATAAAGTACGGTTACGACATTCGGACACACCATTACATTGTGGTGTTCCAGGTGGCGTGAGTTGTGAAACTATTCCACATTGTTTTAAATGAAGGCCAAACTCGTAAATCAAATATTCGCCTCCGCGATCAGATCGTAGAAACTTTATTTTCTTGTTACGATGATTCTGCACTTCACTCTGAAATTCTTGGAACTTTTCAAATGTTTCAGATTTGTGTTTCATTAAGTAGATATACCCATACCTACTCAAATCATCTATGAAGGTCAGAAAATAACGATACCCGTCGCGTGCTTCAACACTCATCGGACCGCATACATCAGTATGTATTATTTCCAATAAGTCATTAGCTCGCTCCATTGTTCCGGAGAACGGAGTTTTAGTCATCTTGCCCATGAGGCATGGTTCGCAAGTATCAAATGATTAATAATCAAGTGATTCCAAAAGTCCATCTGCATGGAGTTTCTTCATGGGCTTTACACCAATATGACCTAAACGGCAGTGCCACAAGTATGTTGCATTATCATTATCAACTTTGCATCTTTTGGCATCAATATTTGAATATGTGTATCACTACGATCGAGATTCAATAAACCATTCACATTGGGTGTATGACCATAGAAGGTTTTATTCATGTAAACAGAACAACAATTATTCTCTGACTTAAATGAATAATCGTATTGCAATAAACATGATCAAATCATATTCATGCTCAACGCAAACACCAAATAACATTTATTTAGGTTCAACACTAATCCCGAATGTAGCGGGAGTGTGAGATGGTGATCGTATCAACCTTGGAATCACTTCCAACACACATCGTCACCTCGCCCTTAACTAGTCTCTGTTTATTCTGCAACTCCTGTTTTGAGTTACTAAACTTAGCAACTGAACCGGTATCAAATACCCAGGGGCTACTACGAACACTAGTAAAGTATACATCAATAACATGTATAGCAAATATACCTTTGTTCAGTTTGCCATCCTTCTTATCCGCCAAGTATTAGGGGCAGTTCCACTTCAAGTGACCATTTCCTTTGCAGTAGAAGCACTCAAGTTCAGCCTGGGTCTAGCTTTGGGCTTCTTCATGGGAGCGGCAACTTGTTTGCTGTTCTTCTTGAAGTTCCCTTTCTGTCCCTTGCCCTTTTTTCTTGAAACTAGTGGTTTTGTTAACCATCAACACTTGATGCTCTTTCTTGATTTTTACCTTCGTCGATTTCAGCATCGCGAAGAGCTTGGGAATTGTTTTCATCATCCCTTGCACATTATAGTTCATCACGAAGTTCTAGTAGCTTGGTGATAGTGACTAGAGAAATTTTGTGAATCACTATCTTATCTTGAAGATTAACTCCCACTTGATTCAAGTGATTGTAGTACCCAGACATTCCGAGCACATGCTCACTGGCTGAGCTATTCTCCTCCATCTTGTAGGCAAAGCGTTTGCTAGAGGTCTCATACCTCTTGACATGGGGATGAGTCCGAAATACCAATTTCAGCTCTTAGAACATCTCATATGCTCTGTGGCATTCAAAATGCTTTTGAAGTCCCGGTTCTAAGCAGTAAAGCATGTCGCACTAAACTATCAAGTAGTCATCATATCGAGCTTCTCAAACATTCATAACGTTTGCATCTGCTCCTACAACAGGTCTGTCACCTAGCGGGTGCATCAAGGACATAATTTTTTTGTGCAACAATGAGGATAATCCTCAGATCTCAGAACCAGTCTGCATCATTGCTACTATCATCTTTCAACATATTTTTCTCTAGGAACATATCAAAAATGGGGAAGATATATCGCGAGATATTGATCTACAACATAGATTTGCAAATACTATTAGGACTAAGTTCATAATAAATTAAGTTCAATTAATCAAATTACTAATGAACTCCCACTTAAATAAACATCCCTCAAGTTATCTAAGTGATACGTGATCCAAATCAACTAACCCATGTCCGATCATCACGTGAGATGGGGTAGTCATCAATGGTGAACATCTCTATGTTGATCATATCTACTATATAACTCATGTTTGACCTTTCGGTCTCCAGTGTTCCGAGACCATGTATGTACATGCTAGGCTCGTCAAGTTTAATCCAAGTATTCACACTTGAGGCATTGCACGACAGAGTCATATTGGGAGTGGTGAAGGAGGAATCACCCTCGATGACCATGACCGAATAGCTACACTACAGAGTCATCATCAGGAGTGCGTTGCGAGGTATCACCCTCGACACTCGATAGTAGCTCTGCAGAGTCGGGCAACAAAAGGGCGTGATGTGATGTGAGGTGTTGGGCTCTGGTCGTGGATTAGGTGATTGAGTCGTCGATGATGAAGCAGGGGCAACAAGGACAAGGTGGGGGTCACTGATGGATCACTAATCAACCTATACTAAGCAGTCTAGAATAAGCAGGTAGGTAACAATAAGCAGGCTATAAAAGCAGGCAATGCATCAGAACATGAGCAATCAATTATAGTAGCAAAATCTAATGCAAGCATGAGAGAATGGAATGGGCGATATCGGGATGATCAAAGGGGGGGCTTGCCTGGAAGCTCCGCTGAAAGGGAAGAAGAGTCGTCGTCGATGTAGTTAATCACAGTAGCATCAACAGCGGTCTCGGGGCTACCAGAGAGAAGAGGGGGAAGAAACAGCAAATACAAAGCACATAGATGCATGAAATGACAATAAGCGGTGCTAGGGGTGTTCTAACGCGGCACTTCACGCTACCGGCGACAACAGCCGAGAATGCTTTCCCGAAGTTTGGCATTTTTGGACAGACGAACTAGAGGGGGATGGTTGCATGTTCTCTATAGTAGGGACATGTGGCAGACAAACGGACTACATATTCGGATTCGCCTCGTCTTTCTGAGCAACTTTCATGTATAAAACTTTTTCATTCGAGTTACGGACTATTTTCTATGATTTTTCCAAGTTTTAGCAATATTTTGAAATTATTATTATTTCGAAACTAAATAACAAATTGCTACGCGTACCCAGCTCTGTGTACACAGTAGTGTACAGAGAGGATGATAGGTGGGACAGGGGGACCCAGTTGACCAGTCAATGTTTGACTAGTCAACAGGGGGTGAGGCCCTCCTCTCATACACTGATTAGTCTAGTCTAACAGTTTAGTTAACTAAATTAGGTGATTAGGCTAATTAAGTTAATTAATCATTTAACTAATTAATTAATTATTTCTAGTAATCTTTTTTACACATTTTTTTAAGAAAAAGGGGCTGGGGGCCCCATTGGGCGGTGGTACAGGGCCTAGCGGGCGTGTTGTCGGGCGCACGGGTGCGGGCGTGGGTGCCCACCCGAATGCACGGGCGCGGCTGATGAAGGCCGCCGGGGCGCAGCGGGCCCCAGCTAGGGGGAAGCGGGGCCGCGGCTGGGACTTGTGGCAGCCGGAGGGGGGAGGGGCCCTCGATGGCTGGAGCGGGCGGCGAGGGGCAGCAGTGGCTCATGGGTCGCGCATGGCGCGGGGCGCCATCGGGCGCCGGTCGGCGCGGTAGCCGGCCGTAGCAACAGCAGCTCGGCATCGAGAGGCTGCATGGACGGCGAGCAGTCTAGGCAGGAGCGAGAGAGCCGGGCGGGGCTTGGCGCGCATGCGAGATTGTGGGGTGGCGTGCGCTAGGCAGCGGCAGGAGCCAGAGGCGCGGGGCGGGCGCGACGAGCGTCGTGCGGAAGGGGGCGCGGCGGCCAGCGTAGCACAACAGCGCGGGTGGGTGGCAACCGCAGCAGGGCAGGGGAGCGGGGCTGCACGGCGAGGCCGGTCGGGGCCAAACATAGCGGTGGGCAGTGGCGATGGCAGCGGAGCAGCAGCAGCACGCGCAGTGCAGAAACATCTCACAATAGGCGAGCGGCGGTAGGGGAAGGACAGGGCACGCGGGAGCGCGGCCTCGCGATGCGGGGCGGCCAAGAACGGCTAGAGAGTAGACGAGGCGGCGAGCGCGGCCAGAGCCGGGGCGAACGCGAGCTGCGATGGCTCCGGGCGCGGGCTGATAGCGACCTACGGCGCTGTTTCGAGGCCGGGAGAAGGAGAGAGAGAGTGATGCTCACCGAGCAGGCACAAGGAGGCCCGTCGAGTGGCTTAGGAGCAGTAGTGGCGAGCGATTCGTCGAAGGAGTGTCGGCGATGGGGGGAGGAAGAAGCAGTCGATCCGCACGAAACAGAGGCGTTGAGGTCAACCCCGCGGTCGTAGATGACGTAGCGGAGGTATACGGGGCTCGTGGGCGCCTGGATGGCGGAGGCCATGGCGACGACGGCGTCGGGCTCGACCAGATCGAGAGCAGGGAGCGAGGAGAGGGGCGAACGCGAGTGGGAAGGGGGGAAGATCCTGGGGAGCTAACGAGGCCGAGGGAGGCTCGGGCTTATCCATCGGGGCGGTGCCGGCGAGGGGGTCGGACGGGGACAGCTCGGGCGCGTACCTCGGTCGCACGCACAGTGGGGAGGAGGAGGCAACCGGTGAGGGAGGCTAGTAGGAGTGGGGTGGGCTGGCCTGGTGCGCACCTTGGTTGGTCCAGGAGGTTGGGTGGGCTAATGCCCAGGCAGAGGGGGGTCCCTTTTCTGTTTATCTTTTTCATTTACTTTTTCTTTTATAGTTTTCTATTTTGTAATTATTTTAGATAGCAAAAGACTTTTATGTAATATGGAACTTTGTCCATAAATCACATTGCAGCTTTAGGCATTGCCACAGAAGTTTGGGGATGGATTTAAAATAGTTTGAAATTGTTTAATAATTAAAAAGCATTTAATAATTGTTTCTAGCCACTGTTATATTCACAAAAGGGCATTTCAATATTTTTACAAAAGTGTTGGGTCACCACCATAATTAGTTATGGAAAATTTTCCACACTTTGATCATTTTAGTTTGCATGTTTAAGAAATTTGAATCTGGCCTTTAATTTGAATTTGAATTTGGACCGGATTCGAACCAACGCGAGTTTAACAACAGTAATCGTGATGACGTGGCATCATTATCAGGGAATTACTGCAGCTTAATTATCCGGGCATCACAATTCTCCTCCACTACAAGAAATCTCGTCCTGAGATTTAGGAGGTAGAGTAAGGGGGAAAGACTTGGGAAGGACAAAGTTCAACAGAAGATAGGTACCTGGGGGCTATCTCGGTGAACGTGGCATAGAGGTATCTCTCGAGTTGAAATTCAAGAAAGTGATCGAGAGCAAGGTAAGAAGGTGCAATAAGAAGCTTCAAGTGGGTAGGCAATTGTTCGTTGCCTGAAACAGAGGGTGAAAGGGGTTCAGAGCAATGGGAATAAGTATTGCGTCTGATACCAGAATAGATCACTAGCAAGGTGGCTCATGATTTTCATACGAAGCCAAGCGTGAGGAATAACTTTAGAAACAAGGGTGTACAGGAGAGTTAGGTTTCGATCCTATGGAACTGTGGGTTATGGACCCACTATGTGGGTTAAAAGCTAGAAGGCGTTAACATTTTGCACAGTCATGATAGCAAGGCATGTCAGAGAGTAGCCTGCCAGTTATGTTGGCAATAACGTTGGTACCAAGGGCGAGGGACAAAGAGAACCATTTTCCTACTCGTTAAGATGAGGCGGACCAATAGGCAAAGTTCTCGTCCATCGGTGGCTACCAAAATGTCATCAACAATAGTAACAAGGTCTTACTGACAGGGTTTGTACACTGAGGTGTTTACATAAGCAGGGAATTATCACTGCTGAGATATGTTAGGTTACAAGAAAGGTTAAACAAAACAATGGAAAGGAAAGTGTAGGCTCGAATCAGCTATCGGTGTTGTCGAGCGTCTAAACTCAGAACCCGTGAAAAATTGTAAACGGCGAGAAATAATAGTTGATGAAGAACTCATAAGAAGTTAAGTAGTTCTGTGATATTCTCGAGATTCCATAGGGTAATACTCGAGGTAGAACAGCATAGAGGTTGGACAGGTGAAAAGATCTACAGAAGACAAGTACTTTAACTTGCCCGAGAAATGGGATCAAAGAAGAACAATATGGTCGGAACCCAGTTGCAAAGGACCAAACATAGATACTAGATGAACTTATCACAAGGGGATTATTATTATTACAAGAAGCTTCCATGATAAGTTCCACATCGGGTCCATGGGCATGAACACAAAGGTTTAAGGTCGACTCCGACTTCATCAATGCATAACCTTCCGTTTACTTCTCGTCTTCGAAGAAGTTGTAGTGTTGAAATGTTATCTGAAGAAACGCTAGTAGATATAACCCGCATAATCTTCGGGTTCACGCGGATTTAGGGAAGACATAGGTTCAACCCATCGGGGCAACTTAGGAGCATATACCACAAACTTCACAAGTAAATAACTCAAGCCCAGAAGCAGAGTATGGTTGACAAGAGCAGGGGATACCATTTACCAGAGGCATCTTGTATCCGAGGAAAAGCTCACAAGGTTGTTGAAAATGGAAGATGTTGTCGGATAAAATCCAACAAAGGATCTTATGTGAGTATCGGTACTTCACCAGAAGAAGAAGGAATGTAAGAATATCAGATTATAGAAACAACTGACTAACTCAAAGCTTAAATGCAATGGAATCATGATTCCCAAATGGGGGGATCAGAGGCAGAGGCTCTGATCAAAGACAAGTTGAACAGACATAGGTCAGCAATCAATCAAGGTTTGATTTGTCAAACACCAACTCATGTCAGGGGTGACGTCTGAGTCAGAAGGACAATTACAGAGAACAACTGATGATTGGGTGCATTCACAAACATGTTGAAACAATAGGGTAAGGATGTCAATCATAAAGGATTTTAAAAAATATTGCTAGACACATGGAAGTAACCATAATGTAAGCACGTAAGGAGGAACAAGAGTAATAGGCTACTAAGGATTTTCGGAAGATCCAATAGCATTCCAAAGAATTTTGTGAAACACGAGCGATTGTGGACGAACGGATACTCGGCAAGCGCGAGTAATTATCCGTAGGGGTATTCATGCGGCAAGGAACTGCAAGGCAGTAAGCATAAAGGATTCTCGGAACATCAGAAAGTATTTCAGGACATCTTGTAATAACAAGAGCAACTGGTGATGAAGGTATGAATGACCATGTAGGTAGTTACCCATAAGGATTTATCAGTGGCAGGGATCGCAACGGCGAAGGGCACGAGGGTCTCAGGGAAACATCAGAGAGTGTCTTCATAATCTTCTGGTGCACCAAGCAATCATCTGGAGTGAGGGGCTCTCCGAGAGAAAGTATTTACGAGAACCTAGAGTTAGAATTAACAGAATCATTTAACCCAAATAGAAGAGAGATCAGAGTCCCAGAGTATAGACGAGGAGTAAAAGATCCTAATACCACCCAATGGCGACGTGGGCCCGTAAACCACACAACCATGTTAGTAAACAGTTTTTCAAAGACTAGACTCAACTTCGGCCAAGGAGTTGGAAAGGGGGTTCCTACAGGCAGTCGGCTCTGATACCTACTTGTGACGCCCCCGATTCAACCGTACACTAATCATACAAGCAAATATGTGTGATCAAGATCAGGGACTCACGGGAATATATCACAACACAACTCTAGACACAAATAAAATAATACAAGCTTTATATTACAAGCCAGGGGCCTCGAGGGCTCAAATACATAAGCTCGATACAAAAGAGTCAGCGGAAGCAACGATATCTAAGTACAGACATAAGTTAAACAAGTTTTGCCTTAAGAAGGCTAGCACAAACATCAACGATCAAAGAGGCAAGGCCTCCTGCCTGGGACCTCCTAACTACTCCTGGTCGTCGATGGTCTCCATGTAGTAGTATTCGTCGGCGGTGGCATCTGGCTCCAGGAATCCACCATTTGGTTGCAACAACCGGAAAGAAGGAATAAGGGGGAAAGGGGTAGCAAAGCAACCATGAGTACTCATCCAAAGTACTCACAAGCATCAGATCTATACTAAGTATGCATTGGTATCAAAGGAAGGTATGTATCTGTGGACTGAACTGCAGAATGCCAGCATAGAGGGGAAGGCCTAGCCTATCGAAGACTAGCATCTTCAAGCAGCTCCAAGCATCTTGCAGCATGTAGAAGAGTAAACAATAGTAGTTTATATTTAACAAACATGTTGTAGCATTAACGCCCAGATCCTTCCTCGACTCCCTACGAGAAAGCAATCCAGGGGCCAACATATCCATCACATATCTCAAGTAACCAGTTCTAGTTATAATAGATCAGGATACAAGTCTGAACGTCCATTACCGTGGACACGGTATTCGAATAGATAACTTCCCTGCAGGGGTGCACCACGTTAGCCAACACGCTTGATTACTCTGGCCGGACACACTTTCCTGGGTCATGCCTGGCCTCGGAAGATCAACATGTCGCAGCCCTACCTAGGCTCAGCAGAGAGGTCCCCGCTAGTCTACATCCTAAGCACTCGGGGGTCTTGGGCCCATCGCCCGTTGCACTACGGGTCGTTGTGTGCAGGGTGGATACTAGCACCACCTCGGATGGCCAGCACGATCCGACCGTGCCACAATGCTGAACTCGACGTCTGACAAAGCTTCAGCTGATACTACGACGTCGAGGCCCATAACTATTCTCGCGTGGTGTTTAGTGCGTAAAGGCCAAAGGCCAACTCAGAACAAATACCCAAACCTGTTAGTGCATTGGGGGCTCGCGAAGACGAGCAGAGACTCACGATAATGTGACCCCGTCGCCCCGTCTCATGGACTTACGGCAAGGGCCTAGAATGCCTGGCCGTGCCACGTAGAAAACTTGCGAGTGCTCTACGGGCCCGCCTGACTTTCACATCAACTCACGGGTACCCCTCAGGGCTGACCCTACTTCAATAATGGTCTCAAGTAAAGTCTAGGTAACCGTGTGTCCATAACATCAAGGAGGAAAACCCGAGGAATCACCCTCGGTGGATTCCACTCGATGTAATCATCAAGGTGAACGTAAGAGGAACCACCCTCGAGGTTCACACTTGAGGGGTTGCACGACATAGTCGTATTGGGAGTGGTAAAGGAGGAGTCACCCACGATGACCACGATCGAATAGCTACACTACAGAGTCATCATCAGGAGTGCGTTGCGAGGTATCACCCTCGACACTTGATAGTAGCTCTGTAGAGTTGACCAACAAAAGGGGCGTGATGTGATGTGAGGTGTCAGGCTCTGGTCGTCGATCACGTTGATCGAGTCATCAATGATGAAGTAGGGGCAACAAGGACAAGGTGGGGGCACTGATGGATCACTAATCAACCTATACTAAGCAGTTTAGGATAAGCAGGTAGGTAACAATAAGCAGGCTACAAAAGCAGGCTATCCATCAGAATAGGAGCAATGAATTATAGTAGAAAAATCTAATGCAAGCATGAGAGAATGGAATGGGCGATATCGGGATGATCAAAGGGGGGCTTGCCTGGAAGCTCCGCTGAAAGGGAAGAAGAGTCGACGTCGACGTAGTCGATAACAGCGGCATCAGCAGCGGTCTCGGGGCTACCGGAGAGAAGAGGGGGAAGAAACATTAAATACAAAGCACAAAGATGCATGACATGACAATAAGCGGTTCTAGGGGTGTTCTAACATGGCACTTCATGCTACCGGCGAAGGGGGACAACAGCCGGGAATGCTTTCCCGAAGTTTGGCATTTTCGGACAGACAGACCGCAGGGGGATGGTTGCATGTTCGCTATGCTAGGGACGTGTGGTAGACAAACGGACAGCGTATTCGGATTCGCCTCGTCTTTCTGAGCAACTTTCATGTATAAAACTTTTTCATCCGAGTTACGGATTATTTTCTATGATTTTTTCAAGTTTTAGCAATATTTTGAAATTGTTATTAATTCGAAATTAAATAACAAATTGCTACGTGTACCCAGCTCTATGTACACAGTAGTGTACACGGAGGATGACATGTGGTCCAGGGTACCCAGTTGACCAGTCAACGTTTGACTGGTCAACAAGGGGTGAGGCCCTCCTGTCATACACTGATTAGTCTAGTCTAACAGTTTAGTTAACTAAACTAGGTGAATAGGCTAATTAAGTTTAATTAATTAAGTTGATTAATCATTTAACTAATTTAATAATTATTTTTGGTAATCTATTTTGCACATTTTTTAAAGAAAAAGGGCTGGGGGCCCCACTGGGCGGTGGCCCAGGGCCTAGAGGGCGGGTTATCGGGCGGACGGGTGCGGGCATGGGCGCCCGCCCGAACGCACTAGTGCGGCTGATGAATGCTGCCGGGGCGCGGTAGGGCCGCGGCTGGGACTTGCGGCGGCCGGAGGCGGGAGGGGCCGCGGTGGCTGGAGCGGGCAGTCAAGGGCAACGGCGGGGCGCCCATGGCTCGGGGCGCCGACGGGCGCCGGCCGGCGCGGTAGCCGGCCGTAGCAGCAGCAGCTCGGCATCGAGAGGCTGCACGGGCGGCGAGCGGGCTGGGCAGGAGCGAGAGAGCCGGGCGGGGCCTGGCACGCATGCGGGACTGTGGGGCGGCATGTGCTAGGCAGCGGCAGGAGCCGGAGGTGCGGGGCGGGCGCGATGAGCGTTTTGCGGAAGGGGCGGCGGCGGCCAACGGGGCGCAGCGGCGCGGGTGGGCGGCAACCGCGGTAGGGCAGGTGAGTAGGGCTGCACGGCGAGGCCGGTCGGGGCCAGACGCAACGGTGGGCAGTGGCGATGGCAGCGGAGCAGCAGCAGCACGCGCAGCACAACAGCAGCACACAACAGGCGAGCGGCGGTAGGGGAAGGACAGGGCACGCGGGAGCGCAGCCTCGAGTGGCGGGGGCGACCAAGAACTACCAGAGAGTAGGCAGGGCGGCGAGCGCGGCCAGAGCCGTGGCAAACGCGAGATGCGGTGGCTCCGGGCGCGGGGTGATAACGACCTACGGCGGCGTTTCGAGGCGGGGAGAAGGAGAGCGAGAGTGATGCTCACCGAGCAGGCACAAGGAGGCCCGTCAAGTGGCTTAGGAGCAGTAGTGGCGAGCGATTCGTCGAAGGAGTGATACGTCTCTGTCGTATCTATAATTTTTTATTTTTCCATCCCAATATTATACAACTTTCATATACTTTTGGCAACTTTTTATACTATTTTTGGGACTAACATATTGATCCAGTGCCTAGTGCGAGTTCCTGTTTGTTACATGTTTTTTGTTTCATAGAAAATCCATATCAAACGGGAAAAAAACTGACAGAGATTTTTTTGGAATATATGTGAATTTTGGGAAGTGTAATCAACGCGAGACGATGCCCGAGGGGCCCACGAGGGTGAGGGGCGCGCCCTGGGCCCTCGTGGCTACTCCGTAAGGCGGTTGGTGCCCTTCTTTCGCCGCAAGAAAGCCAATATCCGGATAAAAATCGTGTCCAAATTTCAGCCCAATCGAAGTTACGGATCTCTGGGAATATAAGAAAGGGTGAAAGGGCAGAATCGGGGAACGCAAAAACAGAGAGAGACAGAGAGACAGATCCAATCTCGGAGGGGCTCTCGCCCCTCCCATGCCATGGAAGCCAAGGACCAGAGGGGAAACCCTTCTCCCATCTAGGGAGAAGGTCAGGGAAGAAGAAGAAGAAGGGGGCTCTCTCCCCCTCTCTCCCGGTGGCGCCGGAACGCTGCCGGGGCCATCATCGCGACAACGATCTACACCAACACCTCCATCATCTTCACCAACATCTTCATCACCTTCCCCCATCTATCTACAGCGGTCCACTCTCCCGCAACTCGTTGTACCCTCTACTTGAACATGGTGCTTTATGCTTCATATTATTATCCAATGATGTGTTGCCATCCTATGATGTCTGAGTAGATTTTTGTTGTCCTATCGGTAATTGGTGAATTGCTATGATTAGTTTAATTTGCTTGTGGTTATGTTTCTGTCCTTTGGTGCCCATAATATGAGCGCACGCGTGGATCACACCATAGGGTTAGTTGTATGTTGATAGGACTATGTATTGGAGGCAAGAGTGACAGAAGCTTCAACCTAGCATAGAAATTGATGCATACGGGATTGAAGGGGGACCAATATATCTTAATGTTATGGTTGGGTTTTACCTTAATGAACGTTAGTAATTGTGGATGCTTGCTAATAGTTCCAATCATAAGTGCAAAGAATTCCAAGTCAGGGATGACATGCTAGCAGTGGCCTCTCCCACATAAAACTTGCTATCGGTCTTGTAAAGTAGTCAATTGTTTAGGGACAATTTCGCAACTCCTACCACCACTTTTCCACACTCGCTATACTAACTTTATTGTGTCTTTATCAAAACAGCCCCTATATTTTATTTACGTGCTCTTTATTATCTTGCAAACCTATCCAACAACACCTACAAAGTACTTCTAGTTTCATACTTGTTTTAGGTAAAGAGAACGCTAAGCCTGCGTAGAGTTGTATCGATGGTCGATAGAACTTGAGGGAATATTTTTTCTACCTTTAGCTCCTCGTTGGGTTCGACACTCTTACTTATCGAAAGAGGCTACAATTGATCCCCTATACTTGTGGGTTATCAAGACCTTTTTCTGGCGCCGTTGCCGGGGAGCAATAGCGTGGGGTGAATATTTTCATGTGTGCTTGTTTGCTTTGTCACTAAGTAGTTTTTATTTTGTGCTCTTGTTTTCTATCTTTAGTTATGGGTATGGAACACAAAATACCAAAAAAAAAGGTTTACTTGCTACTCATGGAGATGGGGAACCTCCTAAAACCGTCGATGCTCATTATGTGAAAGATATTATGTACTACTTTGATAATCCTGAGAAAACCCCATTCAACTTTATAATGGGAGTAATGTTGGATCAACGTGAATACTTTAGGGTTTATCGCTTGACTCAAAAAGGGAAACTATTATGGGATCAAATTCATATATTGATGTGGTATGCTCGGGAACTATGCTTGAGATATGATTACACTTGTTGCTCTAGGATGAAGGCTCCACACCTTCCCTTTTCATGCAAATTTAATGATGATGAAACCTTGGCTTCTTATGCTAATGGTATATATGATTACTATGATGTGGAACAAATAGAAGAATTTGTTGCTTTTATGGGTGCTTATGAAATTGAATCTTTGTTTAAAGAGTGAAAATCTTGATGATGCTGTTTACAAACCTGAAAATTTTGCTATGCTTAAACATTGCTATACTTAAACATTGCTATGAGAATTATGAATTCAATTCCGATATTGATGATTTTATTAAGAGAGTCTCCGCTGTCCAAGAAGAGACTAATATTTTGCAGGAGTCTATGGAAGAAGAAATTGATGAAACTATGGGCTCATTGGATGAAAAAGATGGTGAGGAGAGCGAAGAACAAAAGGAGGAAGAGTGGATTAGCTACCCGTGCCCACCTTCTAATGAGAGTAACTCTTCAACTCATACATTGTTTAATTTCCCTTCGTGCTTACCGAAGGATGATTGCTATGATGATTGTTATGATCCTTTTGATTCTTTTGAAATATCCCTTTTGATGATGTCTGCTATGCTTGTGGCCAAGATGCCAATATGAATTATGCTTATGGAGATGAACTTGCTATAGTTCCTTATGTTAAACATGAAATTGTTGCTATTGCACCCACACATGATAGTCCTATTATCTTTTTGAATTCTCCAAACTACACTATATCGGAGAAGTTTGCACTTATTAAGGATTATATTGATGGGTTGCCTTTTACCATTGCACATGATGATTTTGATGAATATAATATGCATGTGCTTGCTGCTCCTACTTGCAATTATTATGAGATAGGAACTATATCTCAACCTCTCTATGTTTCCAATATGATAAAATTGCAAGAAACTGTTTATACTATGCATTGGCCTTTACTATGTGTGCATGAATTTTTCTTTTATGACATGCCGATGCATTGGAAGAGAGTTAGACTTCGTTGTTGCATGATATATGTTACTTTGTGCTCACTACTAAATCACAAATCATTGTTAATTAAAATTGGCTTTGATATACCTTGGGATCCGGGTGGATCCATTACTTGAGCACTATATGCCTAGCTTAATGGCTTTAAAGAAAGCGCTGTCAGGGAGACAACCCGGAAGTTTTAGAGAGTCATTTATTTCTGTTGTGTGCTTTTATAAAGTTTAAAAATAGAAATAATGTGCCAAGATTTGCCTTTAGGATGTTTACATTGCTTGTTGGTTTTTGCGGTGCAAGACAGAAACTTTGGCTGTAGTGCGTGATTTTACATTTTTTACTGGAACGTCAAACGGATCTGAAACTTTTTGCACTATCTTTCTATACAAATTTTTTATTTTTCCTAAATTTTTGAGAATTTTTGGAGTGCGAGAAGTATGGTGAATGTTCAGATTACTACAGACTGTCCTGTTTAAGACAGATTCTGTTTTTGATGCATAGTTTGCTTGTTTTGATGAAATTATCAGTTTCTATCGGTGGATTAAGCCATGGAAAAGTTATATTACAGTAGCTACAATGCAAAAACAAAATATGAATTGGTTTGCAACAGTACTTAGAGTAGTGATTTGCTTTATTATACTAACGGATCTTACCGAGCTTTCTGTTGAGTTTTGTGTGGATGAAGTGTTCGAAGATCGAGGATGTCTCGATATGAGGATAAGGAGGAGAGGCAAGAGATCAAGCTTGGGGATGCTCAAGGCACCCCAAGTAAATGTTCAAGGAGACTCAAGCGTCTAAGCTTGGGGATGCCCCGGAAGGCATCCCATCTTTCTTCAACAAGTATCGGTATGTTTTCGGATTCGTTTCGTTCATGTGATATGTGCAAATCTTGGAGCGTCTTTTGCATTTAGTTTTCACTTTTATTTTATGCACCATGCTGGTATGAGATAGTCCTTGTTGATTCATAGAATGCTCATTGCACTTCACTTATATTTTTTGAGTATGGCTTTATAGAATGCTTCATGTGCTTCACTTATATCATTTGAAGTATGGATTGCCTATTTCCCTACACATAGAAAACCGCCACTTGTAGAATGCTATTTTGCTTCACTTATATTTGTTAGAGCGTGGGCATAACTTTTTTAGAAAGAATTAAACTCTCTTGCTTCACTTATATCTATTTAGAGAGCTGACAGGAACTGGTCATTCACATGGTTAGTCATAGAATCCTACATAAAACTTGTAGATCACTGAATATGATATGTTTGATTCCTTGCAATAGTTTTGCGATATAAAGATGGTGATATTAGAGTCATGCTAGTGGGTAGTTGTGGATTGTAGAAATACTTGTGTTTAAGTTTGTGATTCCCGTAGCATGCACGTATGGTGAACCGTTATGTAACGAAGTTGGAGCATGAGGTATTTATTAATTGTCTTCCTTATGAGTGGCGGTTGGGGACGAGCGATGGTCTTTTCCTACCAATCTATCCCCCTAGGAGCATGCGCGTAGTACTTTGTTTCAATGACTAATAGATTTTTGCAATAAGTATGTGAGTTCTTTATGACTAATGTTGAGTCCATGGATTATATGCACTCTCACCCTTCCATCATTGCTAGCCTCTTCGGTTCCGTGCATTGCCCATTCTCACCTCGAGAGTTGGTGCAAACTTCGCCGGTGCATCCAAACCCCGTGATACGATACGCTCTATCACACATAAGCCTCCTTATATCTTCCTCAAAACAGCCACCATACCTACCTATCATGGCATTTCCATAGCCATTCCGAGATATATTGCCATGCAACTTCCATCATCATCATATACATGACTTGAGCATTTATTGTCATATTGCTTTGCATGATCCTAAGATATCTAGCATGATGTTTTCATGGCTTGTCCGTTTTTTGATGTCATTGCTACGCTAGATCATTGCACATCTCGGTACACCACCGGAGGCATTCATATAGAGTCATACTTTGTTCTAGTATCGAGTTGTAATCATTGAGTTGTAAATAAATAGAAGTGTGATGACCATCATTATTAGAGCATTGTCCCGTAAAAAAAAAGAGAAAGGCCAAATAAAAAGAAAGACCAAATAAAAAAATAGAGAAAGGCCAAAAAAAGGAAAGGCCCAAAAAAAGAAAAAAAAAGAAGGGACAATGCTACTATCCATTTTACACACTTGTGCTTCAAAGTAGCACCATGATCTTCATGATAGAGAGTCTCTTTTTTTGTCACTTTCATATACTTGTGGGAATTTTTCATTATACAACTTGGCTTGCATATTCTAATAATGGGCTTCCTCAAATGCCCTATGTCTTCGTGAGCAAGCAAGTTGGATGCACACCCACTTAGTTTCTTTTGTTGAGCTTTCATACATTTATAGCTCTAGTGCATCTGTTGCATGGCAATCCCTACTCCTCACATTGACATCGATTGATGGGCATCTCCATAGCCCGTTGATTAGCCGCGTCGATGTGAGACTTTCTCCTTTTTTTTTCTCCACACAACCTCCACCATCATATTCTATTCCACCTATAGTGTTATGTCCATGGCGAATGCTCATGTATTGCGTGAAAGTTGAAAAGGTTTGAGAACGTCAAAAGTATGAAACAATTGCTTGGCTTGTCATCGGGGTTGTGCATGATTTTAATATTTTGTGTGGTGAAGATGGAGCATAGCCAGACCATATGATTTTGTAGGGATAACTTTCTTTGGCCATGTTATTTTGAAAAGACATGATTTATTTATTAGTATGCTTGAAGTATTATTGTCTTAATGTCGAATGATAGACTATTGCTTTGAATCACTCGTGTCTTAATATTCATGCCATGATTAGGTTACATGATCAAGATTATGCTAGGTAGCATTCCACATCAAAAATTATCTTTTTTATCATTTACCTACTCGAGGACGAGCAGGAATTAAGCTTGGGGATGTTGATACGTCTCCGTCGTATCTATAATTTTTGATTGTTCCATGCTAATATTATACAACTTTCATATACTTTTGGCAACTTTTTATAGTATTTTGGGGACTAACATATTGACCCAGTGCCCAGTGCCAGTTCCTATTTGTTGCATGTTTTTTGTTTCGCAGAAAATCCATATCAAACGGAGTCCAAACGGGATAAAACTGACGGAGATTTTTTTTGGAATATATGTGAATTTTGGGAAGTGGAATCAATGCGAGACGATGCCCGAGGGGCTCACGAGGGTGAGGGGCGCGCCCCAGGGGGTCAGGCATGCCCTGGGCACTCGTGGCCGCTCCGTAAGGCGGTTGGTACCCTTCTTTCGCCGCAAGAAAGCCAATATCCGGATAAAAATCGTGTCCAAATTTCAGCCCAATCGTAGTTACGGATCTCCGGGAATATAAGAAACGGTGAAAGGACAGAATCGGGGAACACGGAAACAGAGAGAGACAGAGAGATAGATCCAATCTCAGAGGGGCTCACGCCCCTCCCATGCCATGGAAGCCAAGGACCAGAGGGGAAACCCTTCTCCCATCTAGGGAGAAGGTCAAGGAAGAAGAAGAAGAAGGGGGGCTCTCTCCCCCTCTCTCCCGGTGGCGCCGGAACACTGTCGGGGCCATCATCGTGACAACGATCTACACCAACACCTCCATCATCTTCACCAACATCTTCATCACCTTCCCCCATCTATCTACAGCGGTCCACTCTCCCGCAACCCGCTGTACCCTCTACTTGAACATGGTGCTTTATGCTTCATATTATTATCCAATGATGTGTTGTGATCATATGATGTCTGAGTAGATTTTCATTGTCCTATCGGTAATTGGTGAATTTCTATGATTGATTTAATTTGCTTGTGGTTATGTTGTTGTCCTTTGGTGCCCATCATATGAGCGCGCGCATGGATCACACCATAGGGTTAGTTGTATGTTGATAGGACTATGTATTGGAGGGCAAGAGTGACAGAAGCTTCAACCTAGCATAGAAATTGATGCATACGGGATTGAAGGGGGACCAATATATCTTAATGCTATGGTTGGGTTTTACCTTAACGAACGTTAGTACTTGCAGATGCTTGCTAATAGTTCCAATCATAAGTGCGTAGAATTCCAAGTCAGGGATGACATGCTAGCAGTGGCCTCTCCCACATAAAACTTGCTATCGGTCTAGTAAAGTAGTCAATTGCTTAGGGACAATTTCGCAACTCCTGCCACCACTTTTCCACACTCGCTATACTAACTTTATTGTGTCTTTATCTAAACAGCCCCTAGATTTTATTTACGTGCTCTTTATTATCTTGCAAACCTATCCAACAACACCTACAAAGTACTTCTAGTTTCATACTTGTTTTAGGTAAAGCGGACGTTAAGCGTGCGTAGAGTTGTATCTGTGGTCGATAGAACTTGAGGGAATATTTGTTCTACCTTTAGCTCCTCGTTGGATTCGACACTCTTACTTATCGAAAGAGGCTACAATTGATCCCCTATACTTGTGGGTTATCAACGAGCACTGCGCGAAACGGAGGCGTTGAGGTCAACCCCGCGGTCGTAGACGATGTAGCGGAGGTAGACGGGGCTCGTGGGCACAAGCTCAGGGCGTGGGGGTGACCGTGGGCGCATGGACGGCGGAGGCCATGGCGACGACGGCGTCGGGCTCGACCAGATCGAGAGCAGGGAGCGAGGAGAGGGGCGAATGCGAGTGGGAGGGGGGAAAAGATCCTGGGGAGCTGACGAGGCCGAGGGAGGCTCGACCTTATCCATCGGGGCGGCGCCGGCATGGGGGTCGAACGGGGACAGCTCGGTCGCGTGCCTCGGTCGCACGCATAGTGGGGAGAAGGAGGCGGCCGGTGGGGGTATGCTAGTAGGAAGGGGGTGGGCCGGCTTGGTGCGCGGCCTGGTTGGGCCAGGAGGTTGGGTGGGCTAAGGCCAAGGCAGAGGGGGGGTCCCTTTTCTGTTTATCTTTTTCATTTACTTTTTCTTTTATAGTTTCTGTTTTTTAATTATTTTAGAGAGCAAAAGACTTTTATGTAATATGAAACTTTGTCCATAAATCACATTCCAGCTTTAGGCATTGCCACAAAAGTTTGGGGAGGGATTTAAAATAGATTGAAATTGTTTAGTAATTAAAAAGCATTTAATAATTCTTTCTAGCCAATGTTATATTCACAAAAGGGCATTTAAATATTTTACAAAAGTGTTGGTCACTACCATAATTAGTTATGGAAAATTTTCCATACTTAGAACATTTTAGTTTGCATGTTTGAGAAATTTGAATTTGGCCTTTAATTTGATTTTCAATTTTGACCGGATTCGAACCAACGCGAGTTTAACAATAGTAATCATGATGATGGGGCATCATTATTAGGGAATTACTGTAGCTTAATTATCCGGGCGTCACAGGTGCATACTTGGGGAGAACACTTATATCTTGAAATTTAGTGAAGGGATCATCTTATAATGCTACTGTCGTTCTAAGCAAAATAAGATGCATAAAAGATAAACCTCACATGCAATCAAAATATGTGACATGATATGGCCATCATCATCTCATGCTTTTGATCTCCATCTCCAAAGCATCGTCATGATCTCCATCATCACCGGCTCGACACCTTGATCTCCATCGTTGCATCGTGGTCGTGTTGTCAACTATTGCTTCTACAACTATTGCTAACGCATAGAGATAAAGTAAAGCAATTATATGGCTCTTGCATTTCATACAATAAAGAGACAACCATAAGGCTCCTGCCAGTTGCCGATAAATTAAAAACATGATCATCTCATACAATAACATATATCACATCATGTCTTGACCATATCACATCACAACATACCCTCCAAAAACAAGTTAGACGTCCTCTACTTTGTTGTCGCAAGTTTTATGTGGCTGCTACAGGTTTCTAGCAAGAACCGTTCTAACCTACGGCAAAACCACAACGGTGAATTATCAAGTTTGCTGTTTGAACCTTCTTCAAGGACCGGCCACAGTCAAATTTGATTCAACTAAATTAGGAGAAACAGACACCCGCCAGCCACCTTTATGCAAAATTACTTGCATGTTAGTCGGTGGAACCAGTATCATGTACGTGGACATGTAAGGTTTGTCCGGGCCGCTTCATCCCACAATACCGCTGAATCAAAATAAGACGTTGGTGGTAAGCAGTATGACTATCACCGCCCACAACTCTTTGTGTTCTACTCGTGCATATCATCTACGCATAGACCTGGCTCGGATGCCACTGTTGGGAATCGTTGCATGGAAAACAAAAAAAATTCTATGCACACACAATGATCTATCCATGGAGATGCATAGCAACGAGGGGGAGAGTGTGTCCACATACCCTCGTAGACCATAAGCGGAAGCATTTCACAACGTTGTTTATGTAGTCGAACTTCTTCGCGCTTCAACCGATCAAGTACCAAACGCACGGCACCTCCGCGTTCTGCACATGTTCAACTCGGTGACGTCCCTCGCCTTCCTGATCTAGCAAGACGCCGAGGAAGTAGATGAGTTCCGTCAGCACGACGGCGTGGTGATGGTGATGGTGAAGTGATCTCCACAGGGCTTCGCCTAAGCACTACAAAAATATGACCGAGGGTGTAAACGGTGGAGGGGGGCGCCGCACACAGCTAGGCAACTGTCTGGTGTGTGCTAGGCGCCCCTCCCACATATATATAGGTGGGAGGGAGGGAGGAGCAGCCAAAGGAGACGCCCAAGTAGGAGGAATCCTACTTGGGGTCCCTCCCAAGCCACGTCCCCTTCTTTCCTTATTTGGAGTGCGGGGAAAGGCAGGGGAGGGTGGCGCCCCTCCCTTTCCATTCTCCCATGAGAGGGAAAGGCAGGAGGGGCTATCCCTCCCCCTTTTCCTTCCCTGGGGCTGTCCAAACAAGTGGAGGGGTGCACCAGCCCCTTAGCGGGCTGGTCTGTCCCTCCCTTTGGCCCATTAAGCCTATAACTTGCCGGGGGGTGCCCAGAACCCCTTCCAGTGACCCGATTCCTTCCCGGTACATCCCAAAACACTACCAGTGTCCAAATACCAACGTCCTATATATTGATCTTTACCTCTCGACCATTTTAAGACTCCTCGTCATGTTCATGATCTCATCTGGGACTCCGAACAAAATTCGGTCACCAAATCATATAACTCATATAGCAATATATCGTCAACAAATGATAAGCGTGTGGACCCTACGGGTTCGAGAACTATGTAGACATGACCGAGACACCTCTCCGGCCAATAACCAATAGCGTAACCTGGATGCTCATATTGGCTCCTACATATTCTACGAAGATCTTTATCGGTCGAACCATTATGACAACATACGTAATTCCCTTTGTCTATTGGTATGTTACTTGCCCGAGATTCAATCGTCGGTATCTTCATACCTAGTTCAATCTCGTTACTGGCAAGTCTCTTTACTCGTTCCATAATACATCACCTTGTGACTAACCCCTTAGTCATTTGCTTGCAAGCTTATGATGTGTATTACCGAGAGGGCCTAGAGATACCTCTCCGATACTCGGAGTGACAAATCCTAATCTCGACCTATGCCAACTCAACAAACACCTTCAGAGATACCTTTAGAGCATCTTTATGATCACCCAATTACGTTGTGATGTTTGATAGCACACAAGGTATTCCTGTGGTATCCGGGAGTTGCATAATCTCATAGTCGAAGGACTATGTATTTGACATGAAGAAACCAATATCAACAAACTAAATGATCATTATGCTAAGCTAACGGATGGGTCTTGTCCATCACATCATTCTCCTAATGATGTGATCCCGTTATAAAATGACACTCTGTCCATGGTTAGGAAACCTTAACTATCTTTTATCAACGAGCTAGCCTAGTAGAGGCTCACTAGGGACATAGTGTTTGTTTATGTATTCACACATGTATTTAAGTTTCCGATCAATACAATTGTTTTTTTGACACCTGAAACAGTAGGAGAGTCTCCTACTGTGTAATTAAATTAATAAATGGGGGGGGGATTTACATATGGATTTGTACATGCCATCCCATTTGGGTATGGGTGGGGGTTGGGAAAGAAACAATTCAAAGGGTAGCTACAAAGGAGGTTAGAAAGGAGATGTGTTTGTCTCCTACCCTATGAGTTAGGAGAGATAGATCTTCCTTTAATCTTGAGATCCAGGATGTTTTTCTGGGTGCTATTCTTCTGAAGACTTTATTATTTCGTTCCTTCCTGATGCTCCAAGCAGCTTGTAAAAATATTGCCATGAACATTGGCTTGTTCCATACAGTTTTTGCTGTGCTTATCCAATCCAATCGTGAGCCCTGAGAACTCCAGCAAATGGCAATATCAGACCAGCAATCCTTGCTGAAAGCACAATCAAAGAAAAGATGTTCAAGTGTTTCTTCCACGTTGGACTCGCAGAGAGGACAAGTATAGTCGTTGCCAATGTTGTAGTGCCTTTGCTTCAACATGTTTCTTGTGTTAAGTCTATCAGAAAGAAGCAGCCACCCAAAAACCTTTATTTTCATTGTAACCTTGGACTTCCAAAGCCAGGTATAGGTTTGATGGGCCCGGACCTCCCTGAAGTAGAAGTTGTAGTATTTGCTGGCCGAGTACTTCTGAGTCAGCCAAGTGCAGTTCCAGCTATCATTCCCCGAGAGGCTATCGTGCAGCTGAATGTCACGTACAAGACGTTGGAGATCCCTAGTCTCTGCATGCGCCTGTACCGAAAGCGGTAGATGAAACGATACGCGCAAAGTCGTGGCCCCCAAGAAATCTCTAACCGAAATATCCTCCTGGGTGGCGAACGAAAAAGCCCGCGGGTGTGTTTCTGCCAGAATACCATCCATCCAATGATCCTTCCAGAAGAGAATGTCATTCCCCGTGTGAACTTGGGCTTTTGTAATCCCTCGATAGATTGGCATTAATCTCATCACATCTCTCCACCAAAAGGACCCGCAGGGATCAGTTGCATGGGGGATCTTGTTGCTATAATACGTGTTCCAAATGAGCTATACCCAGGGCAAGTCCCATCGGTTATAGAATTTGTGGAGGTATTTTAGCAGGAGGGCATCACTTTGTACCTTGATATTAATGACACCGAGGCCTCCCGAAGCCTTGGGTTGGCAGACCATGTCCCAAGCCGCGAGAGAGTTGCAAGAATCCCCATTATCCGTTGTTTTAGTCCATAAACATTTGCGTCTGATTTTGTCCAAAAGCTCAATAATGCTCACTGGCAGCTTGAGAGTACAAAGACCAAAGATGATTAGGGAGGTGATGACCGAGTTGAGTAGTGATAGTTTCCCCCCATACGAGATCATGTTGAGTGTAGCAGAGAGCCTTCGTTCCACCCGACAAACAAGAGGGAACAAGTCTAGCACAGTTGGCCTGGTCGTCCCCATAGGCAAACCAAGGTATATGAAGGGCATCTTACCCACCACACACCCGAAGATAGTTGCAATGCAGTTATACGTGGCTTCATGACAGTTTATGGGGATCAAGGTAGACTTGTGGAAGTTTATTTTGAGACCGATAGAGGTAGCATAGTCCGAGAGAATATTTTTGATGATCCTTGCTTGCGTTGTGCATGCTGGCATGGCGAGAATAGTGTCGTCCGCATATTGAATGACAGGGTAATCCGTCTGAATGGTCGAGGGGAAAGGCAGCTGGATTGCTCCTCTAGTGTAGGCGTCGTTGATTGCTGCTTGCAGGAGATCAGCCGCCAATACAAATACCAGAGGCGAGAAGGGATCGCCTTGCCGGACTCCGCATTTACAATGGAATTGCCGTCCGGGTACACCGTTCAAGAGAACCGCAGATTTACCAGACCCAAAGATGCATTGCACCCAACCAAGCCACTTGTCATTAAAGCCCATATTCTTCATTATTGTAAGCATGGCTGTATGATCAATAGTGTCGAACGCCTTGGCAAAATCAAGCTTGAGTAATACAATATCTTTCTTAGAGGCCTGGCATTGGTAAATATATTCAAATGCCCAAGCAAGGCAATCTTGGATAGTGCGGCCTTTGAGGAATCCATATTGGTTTCGATGAATTATACGTAGGATCACTCTTTGCAGTCGGTTGGCAAGAAGCTTTGTTATGACTTTGAGACAGCAATTTAGCAAAGTGATTGGTCTATAATCATTGATTGATGATGGGGCATTATTTTTGGGTATTAACATGATGAAGCCATCATTAATGCATTCAAGATTAAGATTACCATCAAAAAATTGGTAGCAGAGCTTATAGAAGTCATGTTTGATAATGTGCCAACAAGATTTCAGAAACGCACCATTAAATCCATCCGGGCCAGGTGCACAATTAGCAGGCATGAGCTTAATAACATTATCAATCTCATCCGTGGTGAATGGAACAGTGAGCTCCTCTAACCCATCAACTTTCTTGATAATTCTGTCCAGATCGAATTTCATCTCATGATGTGATGCCGAGCCCAATCTTTGCCTGAAGGTATTAAAAATGAGTGCCTCTTTTCCAGCATGATCCTCCATGATGGTGCCATTGTCATTGGTCAGGGAGGCAATGTTGTTAAATCTCATCCTTTCAGAGGCCATTGCTTGAAAGAACTTGGAGTTCTCATCTCCGAATTTAACCCAACGTATAGTGCAACGTTTTTTCCAATATTGCTGCTGATAAGAGAGGAGACGAAGAATATGTGACTTGAGAATCCTCCTAAAGTTTGCTTCTGGTAATGATAGTGGGCGTTTGTTTTCCAACTCATCAAGTTCAAGAAGTGCCTTATTGGAATTTTCAATGGCAATAGAAAGTCTAGAAATCCCTCTGCTCCAAGTCTTAAGAGCATGTCTGAGAGCCTTTAGCTTTCTGCAAAGCACCGTGGCCATATTATCAGACCGAATTTGTCTGCCCCAAACTTTCTGGACAATATCAAAGAAACCCTGATGCTGTACCCAATAAGATTCAAAACGAAACACCTTTGATCGTGGAATGGAGGTCTCAATTGTGACAACACAAGGTATATGGTCCGAAACTGGTCTCCCTAGAGGTTTAACCATGGTTTTGGGGAAAGAAGCAGTCCAATTGGAGCTAGTAAAGAACCAATCTAGTTGCTCTAGGAGGGGGTCGGACTGCATATTGCTCCATGTGAATGATCGACCTTTAATAGGTAATTCGATGAGGGCTTGTGAACGAATGAAATCATTAAACGTTATCATGTCATTAAGATTACCACCTGGTTTATTGCGGTTGTCGGGGCTGCGGATGTAATTAAAATCGCCGACTAACAACCAATCCTCATGGTGAGGGATGTTTAATTGGACAAGCCATTGGATGAATGCAAGTCTCTGTTCCCCCTGGCAAGGTCCATATACATTCACAAGAGTCCAACGGTGAGCGGATTGCATTGATTTGAAAGTGATGACCTGAGCGAAATCATCAGAGGAAACAATATCTGCGTGAAAAATGGAGTTGTTCCATATTGTAACGAGACCGCCAGAGGCTCCCCTGGAGGGAACACAAGCAAATTTATCATAGCGTCTTGGACAGCAGGATTTAATGAACGCATTATCAAAAGAGGCCATTTTAGTTTCTTGCAAGCAAATCACAGCACACCCACTAGAGTGTATGGCGTTGGTCAGGGCAAGCTGCTTAGCAGCTGAGTTCAAACCCCGGACATTCCAGCAGAGAACGTTCCAATTGACTGACAGAACCATAAAAGGTAGCGAGAGTAGAAGAAAAGAAAGGCTAGACAGAGGCCGAAGATGGCCCCGTCTCCTTATCAGAAAGGAGAGCTTCCTCCGAGAGCTCCGAAGCCGGGATGGCACAAAGAGTTGTGCCAATATGCTAAATCACCTGGATTGGGGTAGGCGGTGGTGGTGCAGTAGCTGTTGTGTCTTCAATGTTATCAGAGATCGTAGCAGCGGAGGCAGAAGGCACAATCCTTGGCTTGTGTAGCATGAATAATAAACCTTTATCATGATTCAGGAAATATAATAATAACCATTTTATTATTGCCTCTAGGGCCTATTTCCATCAACCAATTGGGATTGTTAGAGATGTTCTTGTGTGGGAAAATTAAATACCCTACTGATTTTCTTGTCCTTGGTTCCCGACAAGATAATTTTTGTCCCATTATATTTGGTAGACCTTTCTTGAATACTGTTAATGCTAAGATAGACTACGAGAAAGATATTGATACTATTGGTTTAGGGGATATGTCCCATGATTTTAATTTCTCTAAATTTCATAGACAACCCAATGATAAAGAATTGCCTATTAAGGATTAAATTATTGGTCTTGCTTCTATTGTCGTGCCTCCTACTGATCCTTTAGAACAATATTTGCTAGACCATGAAAATGATATGTTTATGAATGAAAGAAGGGAAATAGATGAAATATTCTTTAATCAAGGGCCTATTTTGAAACACAATTTGTCTGTTGAAATCCTTGGAGATCCTCCTCCACCCAAGGGTGATCTCGTGTTTGAGCTTAAACAATTACTTGATACTTTGAAATATGCTTATCTCGATGAAAAGAAGATATATCATGTTATTATTAGTGCTAACCTTTCAGAGCATGAAGAAAAGAAATTATTGAAAACTCTGAAGCACCGTGCTGCTATTGGATATACTCTTGATGACCTTAACGGCATTAGTCCCACTCTATGTCTGCACAAAATTAATTTGGAGCATGATGCTAAACCAGTTGTTGATCATCAACGAAGGTTAAATCCCAAGATGAAGGAAGTGGTATGAAATGAAATATTAAAGCTTCTGGAGGCAGGTATAATCTATCCTATAGCTGATAGTAGATGGGTAAGTCATGTTCATTGTGTCCCTAAGAAAGGAGGTATTACTGTTGTTCCTAATGATAAGAATGAATTGATTCCACAAAGAATTGTTACAAGTTATAGAATGGTAATTGATTTTTGCAAATTGAATAAAGCTACTAGGAAAGATCATTACCCATTACCTTTTATTTATCAAATGCTACAAAGACTATCCAAACATACACATTTTTGCTTTCTAGATGGTTATTCTGGTTTTTCTCAAATACCTGTGTCAAAAGATGATCAGGAGAAGACCACTTTTACTTGCCCTTTTAGTACCTTTGCTTATAGACGTGGGCCTTTTGGTTTATGCAATGCACCTGCTACCTTTCAAAGATGTACGACTGCTATATTCTCTGATTTTTGTGAAAAGATTGTTGAGGTTTTCATGGATGATTTCTCCGTTTACGGAACTTCTTTTGATGATTGCTTAAGCAACCTTGATCGAGTTTTGCAGAGATGTGAAGAAACTAATCTTGTCTTGAATTGGGAGAAGTGCCACTTTATGGTTAATGAAGGTATAGTCTTGGGGCATAAAATTTCTAAAAGTGGTATTGAAGTTGATAAAGCTAAAGTAGATGCTATTGAAAAGATGCCATGTCCTAAAGATATCAAAGGTATAAGAAGTTTCCTTGGTCATGCCGGTTTCCATAGGAGGTTTATTAAAGACTTCTTTAAAATTTCTAGGCCTCTCACTAATCTCTTGCAAAAATATGTTCCTTTTGTTTTTTATGATGATTGTGTAGAAGCATTTGAAATACTTAAGAAAGCCTTAATTTCTGCTCCTATTGTTCAGCCACCTGATTGGAATTTACCCTTTGAAATTATGTGTGATGCTAGTGATTATGTTGCTGGTGTTGTTCTAGGACAAAGAGTTGATAAGAAATTAAATGTTATTCATTATGCTAGTAAAACTCTAGACAGTGCCCGGAGAAATTATGCAACTACTGAAAAGGAATTTTTAGCAGTTGTATTTGCTTGTGATAAGTTCAGATCTTATATTGTTGATTCCAAAGTAACTATTCACACAGATCATGCTGCTATTAAATATCTTATGGAAAAGAAAGATGCTAAACCTAGACTTATTAGATGGGTACTCTTGTTACAAGAATTTGATTTGCATATTATTGATAGAAAGGGAGCTGAGAACCCCGTTGCTGACAACTTGTCTAGCTTAGAAAATGTTCTTGATGACCCACTGCCTATTGATGATAGCTTTCCTGATGAACAATTAGCTGTCATAAATGCTTCTCATAATACTCGATGGTATGTTGATTATGCTAATTACATTGTTGCTAAATTTATACCACCTAGTTTCACATACCAGCAAAAGAAAAAGTTTTCTATGATTTAAGACATTACTTTTGGGATGACCCACACCTTTATAAAGAAGGAGTAGATGGTGTTATTAGACGTTGTGTACCCGAGCATGAACAGGAATAGATCCTACGCGGGTGCCACTCTGAGTCTTGCGGAGGACACCACGCTGGAGATAGAACTGCACACAAGGTATTGCAATCTGGTTTTTATTGGCCTACTCTCTTCAAGGATGCTCCTAAGTTTGTCTTGTCTTGTGATGAATGCCAGAGAATTGGCAATATTAGTAGACGTCAGGATATGCCTATGAATTATTCACTTGTTATTGAACCATTTGATGTTTGGGGCTTTGATTATATGTGACCTTTTCCTTCCTCTAATGGGTATACACATATTTTAGTTGTTGTTGATTACGTTACTAAGTGGGTAGAAGCTATTCCAACTAGTAGTGCTGATCATAACACTTCTATTAAGATGCTTAAAGAAGTTATTTTTCCGAGGTTTGGAGTCCCTAGATATTTGATGACTGATGGTGGTTCACATTTTATTCATGGTGCTTTCCATAAAATGCTTTCTAAGTATGATGTTAACCATAGAATTGCATCTCCATATCATCCTCAGTCTAGTGGTCAAGTAGAATTGAGCAATAGAGAGATTAAATTGATTTTGCAAAAGATTGTTAATAGATCTTGAAAGAATTGGTCTAAGAAACTTGATGATGCATTATGGGCTTATAGAACTGCTTATAAAAACCCCATGGGTATGCCTCCGTATAAAATGGTTTATGGAAAAGCATGTCACTTACCTCTTGAATTAGAACATAAGGCATATTGGGCTATTAAAGAGCTCAATTATGATTTCAACCTTGCCGGTAAGAAGAGGTTATTTGACATTAGCTCGCTTGATGAATGGAGAACCCAAGCGTATGAGAATGCCAAGTTGTTTAAAGAAAAGGTTAAAAGATGGCATGACAAGAGGATAAAAGTGTGAGTTTAATGTAGGTGATCATGTTTTTTTATACAACTCTCGTTTAAGATTTTTTGCAGGAAAACTTCTCTCTAAATGGGAAGGTCCTTACATTATCAAGGAGGTCTATCGTTCCGGTGCCATCAAAATCAACAATGCCGAAGGCACGAATCCGAAGGTGGTGAACGGTTAAAGAATAAAACATTATATCTCAAGTAATCCCATAAATGTTGAGACCAATATAATTGACACCGTAACACCGGAGGAGTACTTAAGGGACACTTTCCAGAACGTTTCAGACTCCGAAAAAGAATAGGTATGTGGTACGGTAAGTAAACCAACTCCAAAACTGTTCTAATGGCAATTTTTCTCCGTTTTGGAATAAAAAATTAGGAAAATTAAAAGTAGTCCGAAAGAGACACGAGGCATCCACAAGGGTGGAGGGCACGCCCTACCCCCCTGTGCGCGCCCCCTGCCTTGTGGCCACCTCGTGTGCCCTCCGGACTCCGTTTTCTTGCACGATACTTCTTTTGGTCAGTAAAAATTCATTATATAATCACCCGAAGGATTTGACCACCATACCACGACAAAATCTCATGTTTTTGTTTTGAGTTGTTTCTGCAGCAGAATTAGAGCAATATGTCATCCCAAGATTCGGAGGGAGAGAGGCAGAGAGCTATGTAGCTGATTACATTGCAGACCCCAAGGTCTACGGGGATTTGGAGCACTATGGTTGGACCACGGAGGAAGAATAAGACTATGATCCGAAAGGAAAAGAAGAGACAAGTTCTGATGAAGAAGAAGTCCCACTACCCCAACCTGGGGACATGCATGTTGAGTTCAAAAAGTCAAGTCTTCCTAACAAAGCAAAGAAACCTAAGATCGAGTTTATCCCTTTTCGTCTTTTGCAGGAAAACAAATAGGAACTATGTAAAAAGATATTAAGGCTTGAGCGGGAGATTGATGATTTAAGGGAGGAAAATTCTATCCTCAAGTGCAAGCTGAGGAAGAAGCCTACTACATCAACAACTCCAACATCACCACTTCTGAAGAAAGAGACATAAATACATGGGTATGGGCACTCCCCTTGTGTCGGAGTAAATGACCACGGGTAGCCTCATCTGCTCCCCATGGTATTTCAAGACATCGGGACAGGCTGCGCCCCTCAAGCCTCAAAGACAAAGGGCCGCCTTCTTAGGGCCGGCTGGTCCAAGCGGCCGGCTGCTAGAAAGCGGCAAGGCCCAGAAGGCAGCCATGAGATGGGCCGACTCCTAGTAGGCGGCCTCCAGGGAGGCCGGCTGCTAGCAGGCGGCCCCTCGCTCCCTCAAAGTTAGCGCCTCATTACAACGACAAGACGGGGCGCAACCACAGTGCAGCCTGCCACCCCCGAATCCAGGGCAGAACATGGCCGCAGTGTAGCGTACTGGGCGGACATCTCTCGCCCGGCACGGCACTGTTGCCACGCAACCCGTGACATCACCCATGGCAGAAGAGGCCATGCCCCCACGACGGGCTGTCGGTACGGCCTGCAGGCGGCAGGCCCTACCTGTTCGTGAGAAGCCAGAAGGCGGCGAGCCTTGACTAGTCGGCACGAGGGAGGCCGACTCCTAGCAGGCGGCCCTCCCCCTCCCTCAAAGCCTGTGCGCCATTAATCAGAAGAGATGGGGAATGGCTACAGTGAACGCCCGCCAGGTGGCGGGACTGTAGCCATGCCCTCCCCGACAAAGCACGCATCATCAGTGGCGCTGCCACGGTACTAAGTAGCCGGCAGGACCCGCCAGTGACGGGTCCGGCCTGCCGGCCAAGTACAAGACAGCCGGCGGGACGCACCAGGCGGCGGGCCCCAGCAGCCAGCGGAGAAACCGACCACTAGAGACACTGCCAGCCGGGTCCTACACCCAGCCGGGTTACCATTGTACCCCTAGGGGGTAGGCCTATATAAACCCCCCAGGGCACCCATGCAAAGGGTTCAGCATCATAGACTACACACACACATAGAGAGAGAGGAGTAGAGCTAGCCTTGCCCTTCTTCCTCCTCTAGCCAAACAGCTCTAGGAGCAATCTTGTAGCCACTCTATTGACATAGTGATCATGCGGAGACCCCGCAGAGTAGGACTAGGGGTGTTATCTCCTAGGAGAGCCCCGAACCTGGGTAAGATGCGTCGGTGCACATATTTACGCCTTATCCCGTTTCCAGGCACCGGCGACGTATTACTCTCCCCCACCATGATAAGCCATCCTTTGGCATATGTCGCACGACACCCCCGACATTTGGCGCCCACCGTGGGGCTAGGTGCACCGTCGTCTAGAGATCTGTTCTGGACGGGAACCCTTTTTCACCCTAGCGAGCGCAGCCAGCCCGGCACGCCCGATGGCATTTGCGCCAACGCGCTGCATGGTGCAGAAGTCGCTTGCGCGGCGAGCTGCCTCGCTGATCTCATCGGCGAGGTCCGCCTCTCCGACGAGCCCGCACCCGACGTGGAAGCAGCCAGCCCTGAGAGCTGCCTCGTCGACCTCCTTGGCAAGCTCCACATCGCCAACGAGCCAGCCTCTGACCTAGAGTCAGTTGGCTCCATCGACCCGATGCTCGTCGACTCCGACACGGCATCCCTCGACGCCTTCCCCACCAACGTGGTGGTCATCAATGACCCGCTCCCTCGAGCGGACAGCGGCGGCAGCACCGTCACGGAGGTGCTCGTCATCAGCCATGACGATGCCTCTGGCGGGGCCGCCCAGGACCCCCTGCAGGCGGCAATGCGGGACCTGTCTACGCCCATCGCAGCAGACGCTAGAAGCCTGTCGCGTCTCGCTCGTCGAGAATGCCAAGAAGTTGGCCACCATGAGACGCCTCTCCGAGGCCTACCAGCACGAGATCACCGCACCGTCGGCGGCATGCCGGCTGCTGGCGGGCCCAGCCATGTGGGCACGGTGCAGCAGTGCGGCACTGCCGTCGCCAGCATGTCCGGGGTAGACCGCCCAGTCTATGCCACGCCCATGGAGAATATACGTGCTGCCCAGGCGGCAGCAGACAAGCTGGACCACCTGGAGGGTGACGAGTGTCGCTGCATTACGGAGCGCGTTCAGCAGCTCATCGACGCGGCAGTCGCATAGCAACAGGCCAGTTGCCGCATGGAAGAACACGGCCAGCATGCCGAAAACCTCCCCCCTCGCCGAGAGCATGGTGCGGCCTCCCGGACGCCGACAGGCGGCGCCCGCGACCAGAGAGACAAAGAGTCGGCTGCTAGCCGCAGTCGGACATGCATCACCATCGAGCGCGACCAAGACGGCCACCCGCAAGCGGTGGAACAGCGGAGCAATCGCCCGCCTCCCCCGCTCAGGGAGAGGCGCGCCTCCCCGCCGCCTGTTGAGCACCCGACTCTCGAAGACCGGCTGGGCCGCCGAGAAGGAGTCAGAGAGAACGACGCCTGCCACTGGATCGACCGCCTGTTTCGGCCCTCGCATTCGCAACGAGCCCTTCCCCAAAGGGTTCTCGCTCCCTCGAGACACTCCCAAGTACAACGGCTCCGTGAAGCCGGAGGATTGGCTGGTGGACTACTCCACGGCTGTCAACATAGCAAATGGCAACAAGCGTGTTGCCGTGAAATACGTTCCGCTCATGCTCCCGGGCACGGCCCGGACATGGCTGAATAGCCTGAAGCCCCGCAGCATCAACAGCTGGGTAGATTTCACCGAAGTCTTCATCCGCAACTTCACCAGCACCTACAAGCGGCCACCCAAGCCTCGCCAGCTCTCGCTGTGTGTTCAAGGCCCGACCGAGTCCACCCGCGACTACTTGACGCGGTGGGCCGAACTGCGCAACTCCTGCGAAGGGGTGCACGAGGTGCAAGCCATTGAGTACTTCACCGCCGGGTGCCGAGAGGGCACCTTACTCAAGCACTGAATCATCTGTGACGAGCCGGCTACACTCGACGAACTGCTGATCATAGCAGACAAGTACGCCACAACCGACTCCTCCATGAAGTCGGAGCTTCAAGTGGACGCGACTAGGAAGGTGCTCCCTCCGGCTCCCCGGATGCCGGCTGGAGACAACAGTCGGCGCCAGTGGTAGAACGACATTAAGCGCAAGGCCTCGCAACCGGCTTCCACCAGCCGGCAGGTGGCGACAGTTGAGGACCAGCAGCCGAAGGGACAACCCAGCCCCAAGCGTCAGAAGGGCGGCAAGCCGGCTTGGCTGCCCGCCTTCTCCTTCGAGCAGACCCTTGATGCTCCCTGCAAGTTCCACAGTGGCGCGAAGCCGTCCAACCATACCACCCGGAAATGCCATTGGCTCGTCCACATTGCCAAGGGCGAGGGACTGCCGCCTCCGCCTGCTGGCCAGCCGGCTCTGCCTCCCCAGCAGCCGGCGGCCTGTCCAGCAGTCAGTGCCATCCAGGATGAATTCCACGAAGAACATGGAGCTTATGTCGTCTTCACCAGTGTGGCTGGTGACCGGCACAGCCGACGTCAGCAGCACCGTGAAGTAAACGCCATTGCTTCAAATGCCCCAAAGTTCATGCACTAGTCCGAGAAGCCTATCAGCTGGAGCCGTGCAGACCACCCAGAGGTGATGCCTTCTCCGGGTTCCTATGCCCTGGTGTTGGATGCCACCCTTGCAACAGAGAGGCGAGTTGCTCGTTTCTCCCGGATTCTGATAGATGGTGGTAGCAGCATCAACATCCTTTACCGCGATACCATGGAGAAGTTGTGCATCAAAGAGAAGCAGCTCCAGCCCAGTTGGACTGTCTTTCATGGCATTGTGCCCGGCCTTTCCTGCTCACCAATCGGCAAGATCAAGATAGACGTCCTCTTCGGAGACAAAGATCACTTCCGCCGCGAGGCAATTTGGTTTGAGGTGGTTGACCTAGAGAGCCCTTACCATGCACTCCTAGGCCGGCCAGCTCTAGCCAAGTTCATGGCGGTGCCACATTATGCCTACCTCAAGATGAAGATGCCGGGAACCAAGGGCATTATCACAATAGCCAAAGACTACGAGAAGTCGGCCGCCTGCGCTATGGCTAGCAGCCAGCTGGCCGAGTCCCTTTGTGATTGCTGCTGAGAAGAAGCTCCTAGACCGGGTGGTGGCCATGGCCAGCAAGCAGCCGAACCTGACGCCATATCCCAAAGAGTCGGAGACCCAGGGCTCCTTCCAGACGGCCAAAGAAACAAAGAAGATCCCTTTGGACCCAGAGCACCCGGAGAGGCACGCTATCATAGGTACCAACCTCGATAGCAAATAGGAAAGCGAGCTCATTGATTTCCTACATGAGAACTGGGACATCTTCGCATGGTCTCCCAAAGACATGCCGGGTGTTCCGACGGATTTCGCTGAGCACAAGCTACATGTCATATCAGATGCCAAACCAGTCAAACAACCCCTCAACCAACTGTCGGAAGAGAAGAGAAGAATTGTTGGTGAAGAGATAGCCCGGCTTCTAGCAGCCGGCTTCATTATGGAAGTGTTTTTTCCAGAATGGCTTGCCAACCCAGTCCTTGTACTGAAGAAGAATAACAAGTGGCACATGTGTATTGACTATACCAGCCTCAACAAAGCCTGCCCCAAGGATCCGTTTGCTTCGCCTCGGATTGACCAAGTGATAGGCTCCACAGCCGGATGCGAGCTGCTGAGTTTTTTGGATGCCTACTCAGGGTACCACCAGATCAAGTTGAACCCGGCCGACCGCCTGAAGACCGCCTTCATCACACCATTCGGAGCCTTCTGCTACCAGACCATGACATTCGGCTTGAGAAATGTCGGTGCCACGTTTCAACGTTGCATGTAGAAGTGCCTCCTCAAGAAACTCGGCAGAAACGCCCACGTCTATGTAGACGATATTGTGGTGAAGACGGAGAAGCGCGGTACTCTCTTGGAAGATCTCAAGGAAACTTTTGATAATCTACGCCGTTTTTAGATCAAGCTCAACCCGGAGAAGTGTGTTTTTGGAGTACCAGCCGGCCAGCTCCTTGGCTTCCTGGTCTCAGAACGCCGCATTGAGTGCAACCCTGTGAAGATGAAAGCCATCGAGAGGATGGAGAGACCCACCCGACTGCGAGATGTCCAGAAGTTCACCGGCTGCTTGGCATCCATTAGCCGCTTCATCAGTCGGCTGAGCGAGAAGGCTCTTCCCCTGTACCAGCTCATGAAGAAAACCACTCACTTCGAGTGGAACGACAAGGTGGACGAGGCCTTTCTCCAGTTAAAGAAGATGCTGACTACCCCGCCTGTCCTGGCGGCCCCGGCTGCTAAGGAGCCCATGTACCTCTACATCGCCGCCACCAGCCGGGTGGTCAGCACTGTCATCGTGGTAGAGCGCCCAGAAGACGGCAGAGCATAGCTGGTCCAGAGGCCTCTGTACTATTTGAGCGAGGTGTTGTCGACCTCAAAGCAGAACTACCCCCACTACCAGAAGATGTGCTATGGCGTGCACTTTGCCGCCAAGAAGCTGAAGCCATTCTTTCAAGAGCACCCAATCACGGTTGTTTGCACTGCCCCGCTTGCTAAGATCATAGGCAACAGAGATGCGTTGGGCCGGATGGCCAAATGGGCCATCCAGCTGGCCCCTTACACCATCTTCTACCAGCCACGCACCGCCATCAAGTCCCAAGCGCTGGCCGACTTCCTTGTCGACTGGGCTGAGACCCAGTACCTGCCGCCAGCTCCGGACTCCACTCATTGGTGGATGCACTTTGATGGCTCGAAGATGCGCACCGGCTTGGGAGCCGACGTTGTCCTCACCTCTCCCAAAAGGTGACAAGCTCAGATACACATTGCAAATTCAGTTTGCCGCCTCCAACAATGTGGCCGAGTATGAGGCGCTAGTACACGGACTCCGACTGGCCAAAGAGATCGGCATCCGCCGGATCCTGTGCTATGGCGACTCAGACTTGGTGGTCCAGCAGTCGGCCCGGGGACTCCAACAACGCAGCAAGCGGCGGCCGACTCCAACACGCCGCCTCCCAACCCAACCGCCCTAGTACAAGTGGCCGTGATGACAGTAGATGAAGTCGGAGCGCCATCATGGGCGCAGCCCATCCTCAAATTCCTGGTAAACAGAGAGCTGCCGACTGATGAGATCTCGGCCCGGCAAGTGCAGCGCCGAGCAGGAGCCTACATGATAGTAAATAGAGAGCTTGTCAGACGCAGCGTGACTGGGGTCTTCCAGCGCTGCATAGAACCAGAGAAGGGCCGAGCAATCCTCAAAGATATCCACCAAGGCGAGTGTGGCCACCACGCGGCCTCCAGATCCCTTGTCGCCAAAGCTTTCCGCCATGGTTTCTTCTGGCCGACTGCTTTGGAGGACGCTAAGGATTTGGTCAAGCATTGCAAGGGGTGCCAAAAATTCAGCTCCAAGCAACATCTGCCGGCTTCTACACTCAAGACCATCCCCCTCACTTGGCCTTTTGCCGTGTGGGGGGCTGGACATGGTGGGACCATTCAAGACAGCACGCGGCGGCATGACCCATCTGCTGGTCGCCATGGACAAATTCACCAAGTGGATTGAAGCAAAGCCAATCGAAAAACTGAATGGTCTGACTGCTGTGACCTTCATCGCAGACATCACTGTCCGATACGGTGTACCACACAGCATCATCACCGATAATGGCACAAACTTTGCCAAAGGCGCCTTGGCCCGTTTCTACGCGACACAGCACATCCGATTGGACTTAGCGTCTGTTGCCCATCCGCAGTCAAACAGCCAAGTCGAGCGATCAAACGGCCTCATCCTCTCCGGCGTCAAGCCCCGACTAGTCGAGCCGCTGGAGCGCACGGCCGGCTGCTGGATCGACGAGCTGTCGGCCGTCCTCTGGAGCCTCCGCACCACTCCGAACAAGTCAACCGGCTTCACTCCATTCTTCCTCGTGTACGGGGCCGAGGCCGTCATCCCAACTGACATTGAGTTTGACTCACCTCGTGTCACCATGTACACGGAGGCGGAGGCAAAAGAAGCACGAGAAGACGGTGTCGATCTGCTGGAAGAGGGCCGGCTGTTGGCACTCGGCCAGTCCACCATCTACCAGCAGAGCCTGCGCTGCTACTACAGTCAAAAGGTCAAGCCAATATCCTTCCAAGAGGGAGACGTTGTGCTCCGGCTGATCCAGCGAACAGCCGACCAGCACAAGCTCTCGGCCCCTTGGGAAGGCCCCTTCATCATCAGCAAAGCTTTGGGAAACGACTCCTACTACCTCATTGACACACAGAAGCCCAGAGCGCGCAAGAGAGACGACTTTGGCAAAGAATAGGAGCGCCCATGGAGTGCAAACCTCCTCCAAAGATTTTACAGTTGATGCAGTATGTACCACGCTACCTTTTGTATTAAGCGCAAAGACATCGGGTCCCTCGAGGAGCACTCGGGGGCTCCCCTTTTTATCTATATGATAAGTTTTATGCCTATGAATGTGTTATTTCATTCTTCTTCCTGGCACCGGGTTCGACCAGTCGGCCCGAGGGCTTGCCGCCTTGTACTATATGTGTCGGTGCTACCTGCAGTCGGACAAGTAGTGTGCCGGCATCTAAGCCCCCTCTTGCCATAGGCCGTAGCTTGTAGAGCAACTTTCGGCTGGCAAGAGTTAAAGGTAGGAAATGGTGCCCACATGAAAAATGGCTAAGGACCAAAGCACTCACATAGGCCAAGTCGGCTCCTCGCCTCACCAACCGGCTGCTGAGCAGCCGGCCGGCCGGCTTCCTACTTAACTTGCTACTTTCTAAACAGCCAAAGTACTTGTCTTCCCAAAATGGCTAAGTACTTGACCCAGCCACGGACCGCAGAGCGGCCGTCTGGCTGGCAAGGTGGTAGCCAAGGGAAGGCGGCAAAGGAGAAAAGCCAAAAGAACGGAAAAGCTAGACAAGACGAAACTCGGCAAAGCACAACTCGTGTGAGAATTAATTTACATAGCAAAAGGCCCTCGGCCAGCATTCAACAAAGTTTGAATACACCCCCAGCGGGTGGAATTGCGCAAATTTAACAAGTTTGTTCGAGAGACTACAAAAGCAGGAAAAGATAAGATAAAATTGGTAGCCTAGGCCAGAGGAGCAGTAGGCGGGTCCGGCAGGCTGGTGGAGTCGGCGGCGCCGGCTGGGGGAGAGGCCGCCTGGCGAGTCTCAGCTTGGTCAACGTCGGTGACAGTCGGCGCGGTCACGCGCGGCTCATTGCTCGAGGCCCGATCGTGCTGAGGCTGGCCATATGCTCCATCATCCGGTGCGTCGTCTTCACCATCCTCGCCTTCCTCGTCCTCACCCTCATCGCTGGAGGCGATCTCCTCTGCCGAGTCCTCGCCGTCTTCCGGGTTCAGCCCGAACCGGTTGGGTGGCACCTCGGCACCCTCCTCGTCCAGCTCGGGGAGGAAGACACCGGTATCGGTGTACTCAGCGATCGCTGCCGCGCGTTGAGAGAGCGTAGGCCCCACCGCCACCAACTCTTCGCTGGCTTCCTGCCGGAACATGGACAACTGGGCTAGGTTTAGCCCAGGATACCACGCCTTGACGAACTCCAAGGCCCGCCGTGCGCCTGCCCGAGCTGCGGAGCCTTTCCATGCCTCGAAGCGGCCGACAGCCACCTCTAACCAGTCGGCAGTCCGACTGGGGGTGCGCGGAGCTTGAATGCCTGGCCAGTGGGCAGAAATCACCTGGGCCCCGATGCGCTGCAGACGGCAGAACGCCCGATGAGCCGGCTGGAGACGAGCTTGAATGGTGAGAAGCTGCTCGCCGAGGGTCCGAGGGGCGTTGGACGCGATTTCTACACTAGCCTGTCTTCGCTCGTTGCGGCGAGCCTCGATGGCTTGGCTGACGGCAACGGCGTGACCAGGGAAGTACTCTGCGCAAGAAGGAAAAAGAAGCATGAAGCCGGAAGCCAGCTCATATAACAGTCAGTAGATGAAAGAAAGGAAAAGATAACTCACCATCGAGCATGTCCTCGATCTCGCCGTAGCCGTCGGACAGAGCTTTCTCCCTCTCGGCCCAGCCCGAGCGTCAGTCTCGAACTCGGCCTGGAGGGTGGCCTCGCCGTCCCTCGCCTTCTAGAGCTCCGTCTTGTGCTGGTCCGCCTGGTCCACCAACTCCTTGACCAGGCGGTCATGCTCCTGGGTCACCTTGCGGCACTCCTCCTTGGCGTGAAGTGCGGTTTGGGCTTCGCCCAGGCGCTGCTGCAGGTCCGCGGCCGCTCCTATAGAAGAAAAAAAAGAGAAGACAGTCAGAAAATCAACAAAGGGGAAAAGTGGTTGCCGGAAAACCCGGCCCGACTGCTCAGCAGTCGGCCTAAATCTCGGGGGCTACACCCAGCGGGTGTGCTGATGCGCCCCGGCAAGAAAGAAAAGACAGAGGCTTACTCCGGCTGTCGGACAGGTCGGCGGTCCGCTTGGCCAGCTCCTGGACCTGGGAGTTGAAGGCGGCCGCGCGAATGTTGTGGTAATCCTGCAAAGAAGACAACAGAAGAAAATAAAAAGTCAGCACCCGGAACTTACCTTTAAGTTCCGAGATGCCTGCTCAGCAGCTGGCACTCCCCCACGGAAGATTACAAGAAGCAAAGACAAAGCACAAGAAACATACCCGGACGGCCGCTCGTGTCGCCAAGAACGCCTTCATATACTGCTGGAGGGCGCCGCCTTGGGCCTGAAACTGGGCCTGAACGTCATGCGCGGCCGTGGTCAGGACACCCGTCCCGCCCCCAGGCGTCCACTCCGGTGGGGCGGCACTAGTGGCCTCCGCTTCAGGGGCCGACGAGCTTGCGGCCCCGATCTCCTGCGGCTGTGGCGCTGAGACCGCCTTTGTCGCACGCCGGCACACCGGAGTGCGGACCACGGGAGTCGCCCCCACCACCAGCTCGCCGCTGGCTGGCAGCGCCAGTGGCACGTCAGGTTGACTGCCATGGGCCTCGACAGATGGCGCTTGAGGGGGCACCTCCGCCCCCAAGGTGATGGCGTCACCCCCTCCCCTCTCCATGACCGGCTGTTCGCCGCCGGCTCCTCCAGTCGGCGCCTGGGTCTCTGGCGCCGGTGGCGCGGCGCGCAGAGGGATGATGAGTTGCGGAGTCTGGCCGCGTGCGGCCTCATCCGCTTGCGCCTTGGCGGCCGCATCCGCCTGGGCCTTGGCAGCAGCGTCCGCCTGGGCCTTGGCAGCAGCGTCCGCCTGGACCTTGGCCGCAGCGTCGGCATGGGCCTTGGCCGCAGCGTCGGCATGGGCCTTGGCCGCAACGTCGGCATGGGCCTTGGCCGCTGCATCCGCGTCCGCCTGCGCCGCCTTGGTCGCCGCCACCTTCTGTCGTTCCGCCTCCTCCCGCTCCTCGCGCGCCTCCCACATGTTCCTCTCCGTCGCCTCCTGGAGGTCGGCAAACGGATCCACGCGGCAGGTGTTGGCGAAGCCCTCCGCCGCCTCGATCACGGAAGCAGAGGCGGATCGTCCAAGAGAGAGTGGGGCCCTGTTCAAGCAAGATAAGAGGAAACTCAGAAAGAATTTGCAAGAAAGACGAAAAGAAAACGCAAGAGAAATAAAGCACTTATGTGGACACCGGCGGGGGCTTCTTCGGAGTTCTCTGGAACTGGGCCGCCTTCGCGGCGGCCTCCTGCCGCCTGGTCGCAGTGGCCATGTGCTTGGGCTTCTTCGGCCGGCTTCCAAACAGCAATAAGCTGGCTCGGCGGTTTGGTGCGCCGCCTGGTGCAGTCGGCGTGGCTGAAGGGCTCGCGCCCGCCTTGTTGGCGCCGTGCGGGCAGCGCGGCTCGTCCTCCTCCTCGTCGTCATCCGGCCAATCCTTGACGCCGCCTCCTCCGGAGCCGCCTGCTCCGCCACCGCCACTTGTGGCATCGTCCTCCTCCATGGCGGCCGCCCCCAAGTCGGGGTCGTCCACTTCGCTTCTCGTCCAGTCCGGCATGAACACGTCGCCCGGCCCCTGAGCGTTAGTGGCCGACTGGGTCGAGAAGACCTGTGACATTGCCGACCGATCAGACGGCAAGGCAAGAACTCGGACAAGTAAAGAAGAAAAAGAACTACAAGGCTTACCGCAGGCGGCGGGTGCGCGCGGTCGTACGACGGCTTGCCAATCCGCCAATCCTTCTCCTTCAACTTGCAGTTGGAGAAGTAGTTGACCAGCCGGACCACCTCCACGTCCGGCAGCTCCTGCATGCACATCTGGCACGGGTCTCGGTGCCCACTCATGCTGTTGATGATGTGGGGTCGGGCTTGGAGGGGTAGCACTCGGCGCGCCATGTAGGCGGCCAGCAAGTCCGAGCCCTTGAGGCCCTCCGACTCCGTCATCACCTGAAGTCGGGCGAGGGCGGTGGAGGAGGCGGCCGACAGGGAGCTTGGCTTGTACTTCCAGTCGGCGCGCGGCTCTGCAGGCGGGCCGGCTACATAAGTCGGCAAGTTGATGTAGTCCCTCGTGGGATGAATGTTCTTGATGTAGAAGTAGGATTTCTGCCACAGCTTGGCCGACTGTAGCAGGGAGATGGGAGGGAAGCGATTCCCAGCACCCGGACGCCGCATGGCCATGCAGGCTCCACACTAGGTTGTCGTGCCCTTCGCGGTGGTGCCGAGCTTGAGGTAGAAGCACTCTCCCCAGAGCTCGAGAGTGGGGAGAGTACCAAGGTAGCCTTCACACATGGTAACGAAGGCGGCCAGCAGCACCACCGTGTTTGGCGTGAGGTGGTGCGGCTGGACTCGGTAGAAGTTGAGGGAACGCAAGAAGCCGCTTGCGGGAAGGCCAAAGCCGGGAAGGAAATGGGACCGGAAGACGACACGCTCGTCGTCCTCCGGCACAGGCGAGATTTCTGCCTCGGGGGGGGGCACGCACCTTCACGTTCGTCTCCCGGGGCAACTACCGCGTTTGATGGAGGAAGGAGAGGTGCTCGTCGTGGATGTTGGAGCCGTCCCAGTTGCCAGCCCGTAAGCACGCTATGGACGAAGGAGCTCGTCGGAGGCGGGGCGCGGCGGCGAACGGGCGAGGCCGTGGCGGAGCGAGAAAGCCGCGGCGAGGAAAGGCTCAACGGCGAAGAGCTGCGGCAGCACTTCAACGAGAGGAAGAGGCGATGCGGCAGCGGAGAGAGGAGAAGAATGGCGCAGGAAAGGGGAGAGGAGGGCATGCATGCGTCTGCCCCCCTCCCCCCTACTTATAGCCCCAGGCAGCAAAGGCGAGGGGGCGAGAACGTGGGCTGTCGTGGGATTAACTGTGCCCACTCCCCCACGATCCCATGATTACCGTGCAGTAACGGCGTGTATTAACTGTGCCCCGAAATCTCAACCGTCTGCCTCGGCCGCAGCGGATCTGTGCGCGTGCCGAGGCCCGGTAGTGGCGAGCCCCAGCCTGCGGCGACGTCCCATTGCGCACGTGGGCTGGCAGGCCGGCCCGGCTGGCTGGCACCGCGTGGCGTGCGGATAGCGGGCGGCAAGCCTGGAGCCCGACTGGCATGACACCTGGCTCCCGCCACGACGTTTCGAAATCACCAGGCGGCCAGCCTGGTCACAGCCGACTCCTACCAGTCGGCACTTTGGAAGACGGGTGAAGCAAGACCACCAGACCACTCGGAGTAGGAAGTTGCTGAGGCTTCTCGCCTTTTTCAGCCGCGGCGCCCCACCAGCTTCGGGGACTACTGTTGGAGTAAATGACCACGGGTAGCCTCATCTGCTCCCCATGGTATTTCAAGACATCGGGGCCGGCTGCGCCCCTCAAGCCTCAAAGACAAAGGGCCGCCTTCTTAGGGCCGGATGGTCCAAGCGGCCGGCTGCTGGAAGGCGGCAAAGGCCCAGAAGGCAGCCATGAGATGGGCCGACTCCTAGCAGGCGGCCCCTCGCTCCCTCAAAGTTAGCGCCTCATTACAACGACAAGACGGGGTGCGACCACAGTGTAGCCTGCCACCCCCGAATCCAGGGCAGAACGTGGCCACAGTGTAGCATACTGGGCGTACATCCCTCGCCTGGCACGGCACTGTTGCCAGCAGCCTGTGACATCACCCATGGCAGAAGAGGCCATGCCCCCCACGACGGGCTGTCGGTACGGCCCGCAGGCGGCGGGCCCTACCTGTCCGTGAGAAGCCAGAAGGCGGTGAGCCCTGACCAGTCGGCACGAGGGAGGCCAACTCCTAGCAGGCGGACCTCCCCCTCCCTCAAAGCATGTGCGCCATTAATCAGAAGAGACGGGGAATGGCTACAGTGAACGCCCGCCAGGCGGCGGGACTGTAGCCATGCCCTCCCCGACAAAGCACGCATCATCAGTGGCGCTGCCACAGTACTAAGCAGCTGGCAGGACCCGCCAGTGGCGGGTGCGGCCTGTCGGCCAAGTACAAGACAGCCGGCGGGACCCACTAGGCAGCGGGCCCCAGCAGCCGGCGGAGAAGCCGGCCACCAGAGACACTGACGGTCGGGTCCTACACCCAGCCGGGTTACCATTGTACCCCTGGGGGTAGGCCTATATAAACCCCCCAGGGCACCCATGCAAAGGGTTCAGCATCATAGACTACACACACACATGGAGAGAGGAGTAGAGCTAGCCTTGCCCTTCTTCCTCCTCTAGCCAAACAGCTCTAGGAGCAATCTCGTAGCCACTCTATTGACATAGTGATCATAAGGAGACCCCGCAGAGCAGGACTAGTGGTGTTATCTCCTAGGAGAGCCCCAAACCTAGGTAAGATACGTCGACGCACATGTTTACGCCTTATCCCGTTTCCAGGCACCGGCGATGTATTACTCTCCCCCACCATGATAAGCCATCCTTTGGCATATGTCGCACGATACCCCCGACACCTTGGCAACTGCCAAGCTTGGGGCAGGTGCCCCGGTATCGTATAACCATCACACTTTTATCTTTATCATTTTTCTTAGTTCGATCCTTTTGGTTATATCTTGATCTAGTAGAATAAAATTTTAGTACGATCTAGCTTTGAGTTTTGTTTTGAGATCTATCTATGTAATCGAGTCCTTGAGTGATATAACAAAGAGTAGTTTTGAGTTGGGGGCTTTGCTTTTTTTTGCTATGATCTTGAGGGAATTATATAAAAACAAAGAATAAAAGATTATATATTGATCTTATGGAGAGTAATGACTTCACATATAAAGAGTATGATGAATAAAATTTGTTCAGAGTTGACAAGAATAGTTTTGGTCATTGTTGCAATTAATAGGAAGTAATAAAGAAAGAGAGGCTTCACATATAAATATACTATCTTGGACATCTTTTGTAATTGTGAGCACTCATTAAAATATGACATGCTAAAAAGTTGATGTTGGATAAGGAAGACAACATAATGGGTTATGTTTTCTTATATCCGAATAGAAGTTATATTGTCATGGATCATCCAACATGTTGAGCTTGCCTTTACCTCTCATGCTAGCCAAATTCTTTGCACCAAGTAGAGATACTACTTGTGCTTCCAAACATCTCTTTAACTAGTTTGCCCATGAGAGTCCACCATACCTACCTATGGATTGAGTAAGATCCTTCAAGTAAGTTGTCATCGGTGCAAGCAATAAAAATTTCTCTCTAAACATGTATAATCTATTAGTGTGAAGAAAATAAGCTTTATACAAACTTGTGATATGGAAGAAATAAAAGTGACGGACTACATAATAGTTCTTTATCACAAGCGGCAATATAAAGTGACGTTCTTTTGCATTAAGATTTTGTGCATCCAATCATAAAAGCGCATGACAACCTCTGTTTCCCTCTGCGAAGGGCCTATCTTTTACTTTTATCTTCTACCCTTATACAAGAGTCATGGTGATCATCACCTTTCTACCCTTATATATCCACTAAGATGTAAGTTTTCATAAAGTATTATTGTTGACATTACCCTTGAGGTAAAAGGTTGGGAGGCGAAACTATAAGCCCCTGTCTTTCTCTGTGTCCGACTGAAGCTTTGAACCCATAAGTATCACATGAGTGTTAGCAATTGTGAAAGAGTAAATGGTAGTTGAGTATGTGGACTTGCTGAAAAGCTCTTGAATTGACTCTTTCCGATGTTATCATAAATTGCAATTGTTTCAATGACTAAGATCATAGTTTGTTAGTTTTCAATGAAGTTTCTGATTCATACTTTACTTTGTGAACGAATTGTTACTTTAACATAAGAAATTATATGATAATATATGTTATTGTCCTAAAGATGATCATGATGCCCTCATGTCTATATTTTTATTTTATCGACACCTCTATCTCTAAACATGTGGACATATTTTTCGATTTCGGCTTTCGCTTGCGGACAAGCGAGGTCTAAGCTTGGGGGAGTTGATACGTCCATTTTGCATCATGCTTTTATATTGATATTTATTGCATTATGGGATGTTATTACACATTATATCACAATACTTATGCCTTTTATCTCTTATTTTATAAGGTTTACACGAAGAGGGAGAATGCCGGCAGCTGGAATTCTGGGCTGGAAAAGGAGCAAATATTAGAGACCTATTCTGCACAACTCCCAAAATCATGAAACTTCACAGAGAATATTTTTGGAATATATAAAAAATATTGGGCGAAGAAAGTACCAGAGGGGGGCCACCTGCCATCCACAAGGGTGGAGGGCGCGCCCCCCGTCCTTGTGGGCCCCTTGGCAGGCCCCCGATGCCCATCTTCTGCTATATGGTGTGTTTGGACCTGAAAAAATAAGAAGGAAGTTTTCGGGACGAAGCGCCGCCGTCTCGAGGCGGAACTTGGGCAGAACCAATCTAGGGCTCCGGCGGAGCTGTTTTGCTGGGGAAACATCCCTCCAAGAGGGGGAAATCGAAGCCATCATCATCACCAACGATCCTCTCATCGTGAGGGGTCAATCTCCATCAACATCTTCACCAGCACCATCTCCTCTCAAACCCTAGGTCATCTCTTGTATCCGGTCTTTGTCTAAAAACCTCAGATTGGTACCTGTGGGTTGCTAGTAGTGTTGATTACTCCTTGTAGTTGATGCTAGTTGGTTTATTCGATGGAAGATCATATGTTCAGATCCTTAATGATAATAAATAATCCTCTGATTATGAACATGAATATGCTTTGTGAGTAATTACGTTTGTCCCTGGGGACATGGGAGAAGTCTTGTTATAAGTAATCATGTGAATTTGGTATTCGTTCGATATTTTGATGAGATGTATGTTGTCTTTCCTCTAGTGGTTTTATGTGAACATCGACTACATGACACTTCACCATTGTTTGGGCCTAGGGGAAGGCATTGGGAAGTAATAAGTAGATGATGGGTTGCTAGAGTGACAGAGGCTTAAACCCTAGTTTATGTGTTGCTCCGTATGGGCCTGATTAGGATCCATATGTTTCATGCTATGGTTAGATTTATCTTCATTCTTCTTTCGTAGTTGCGGATGCTTGCGAAAGGGGTTAATCATAAGTGGGAGGCTTGTCCAACGAAGGGTAGTACCCAAGCACCGGTCCACCCACATATCAAATTATCAAAGTAACGAACGCGAATCATATGAGCATGATGAAAACTAACTTGAGAACAATTCCCATGTGTCCTCGGGAGCGCTTTGCTTTATATAAGAGTTCGTCCGGGCTTGTCCTTTGGTACAAAAAGGATTGGGCCACCTTGTTTACTTTTGTTACTTTTTACCCGTTATGAATTATCTCATCATACAACTATCTAGCACCGATAATTTCAGTGCTTGCAGAGAATACCTTGCTGAAAACCGCTTGTCATTTCCTTCTGCTCCTCGTTGGGTTCGACACTCTTACTTATCGAAAGGACTACGATAGATCCCCTATACTTGTGGGTCATCAAGAGGTATTACTATTGTTCCTAATGATAAAATTGAACTTATTCCACAAAGAATTGTTACTGGCTATAGAATGGTAATTGATTTTAGAAAATTAAATAAAGCAACTAGAAAAGCATTACCCTCTACCTTTTATTGATCAAATGTTGGAAAGATTATCTAAGCACACACACTTTTGCTTTCTTGATGGATATTCTGGTTTCTCTCAAATACCTGTATCACAACCTGATCAAGAGAAAACCACCTTTACTTGTCCTTTTGGAACTTATGCTTAGAGACATATGCCTTTTGGTTTATGCAATGCACCTGCTACCTTTCAAAGATATATGACTGCTATATTCTCTGATTTTTGTGAAAAGATTGTTGAGGTTTTCGTGGATGATGTTTATGTTTATGGAACTTCTTTTGATGATTGCTTGAGCAACCTTGATCAAGTTTTGCAGAGATGTGAGCAAACTAATCTTGTCTTGAATTGGGAGAAGTGTCACTTTATGGTTAATGAAGGTATTGTCTTAGGGCATAAAATTTCTGAACGAGGTATTGAGGTGGATAAAGCTAAAGTTGATGTAATTGAGAAAATGCCATGACCTAAAGATATTAAAGGTATTCATAGTTTCCTCGGTCATGCCGGTTTCTATAGGAGGTTAATTTAAGACTTCTCTAAAATTTCTAGGCCTCTTACAAATCTTTTACAAAAGGATGTTCCTTTTGTTTTTGATGATAATTGTGTCGAAGCCTTTGAAACACTTAAGAAAGCCTTAACTTCTGCACCTATTGTTCAACCACCTGATTGGAACTTGCCTTTTGAAATTATGTGTGATGCTAGTGATTATGATGTTGGTGCTGTTCTAGGACAAAGAGTTGATAAGAAATTAAATGTTATCCATTATGCTAGCAAAACTCTAGACAGTGCCCAACGAAATTATGCAACTACTGAAAAGGAATTTTTAGCAGTTGTGTTTGCTTGTGACAAATTCAGATCTTATACTGTTGATTCCAAAGTAATTGTTCACACTGATCATGTTGCTATTAAATATCTTATGGAAAATAAAGATGCTAAACCTAGACTCATTAGGTGGGTTCTCCTGCTACAAGAATTTGATTAACATATTACTGATAGGATAGGAGATGAGAACCTCGTAGCTGATAACTTGTCTAGGTTAGAAAATATTCTTGATGACCCACTACCTATTGATCATAGTTTTCCTAATGAGCAACTAGCTGCAATAAATGTTTCTCATAACACTCCCTGGTATGCTGACTATGCTAATTATATTGTTGCTAAACACATACCACCTAGTTTCATGTACCAACAAAAGAAAAAATTCTTCTATGATTTAAGACATTACTTTTGGGACGACCCACATCTTTATAAAGAAGGAGAAGATGGTAGTATTAGACATTGTGTACCTGAGCATGAATAGGAACAACTCCTACGGAAATGTCATTCCGAAGCTTACGAAGGACATCACGCGGGAGATAGAACTGCTCACAACGTATTGCAATCTGGTTTTTATTGGCCTGCTCTCTTCAAGGATGCCCGTAAGTTTGTTTTATCTTGTGATGAATGTCAAAGAATTGGTAATATCGATAAGCATCAGGAAATGCCTATGAATTATTCACTTGCTATTGAACCATTTGATGTTTGGGGTTTTTTCATTATATGGGACCTTTTCCTTCCTCTAATGGGTATACTCGTATTTTGGTTGTTGATTATGTTACTAAGTGGGTACGTAGAAGCTATTCCAACTAGTAGTGCTGATCATAACACTTCCATTAAATGCTTAAAGAAGTTGTTTTCCCAAGGTTTGGAGTCCCTAGATATTTAATGACTGATGGTGGTTCACACTTTATTCACGATGCCCTCCGTAAAATGCTTGCTAAATATGATGTCAACCATAGAATTGCATCACCCTATCATCCTTAATCAAGTGGTCAAGTTGAACTTACTCCCTCCGGTCCTATTTAGTTTGCGTTTAACTTTTTCCCGTTTTTCCCGCAATGCTCTGCGCGTGAGGCTTTTTCACCGCTTCTTTCCAACTTTGCCCCTCCACTTCTTCGGGCGTTGTGCTTCGTTGTCCTATCACTTCACCTCCTCATCTCATGTCTGTATGGATCCACTTCTTTGGGCGTTGTGCACGTAGAGGACGGCGAGCTTGCAGACCACGGGGTGTTGTTGGCTGGTAGCATCCTCATGGCGGCGGCGTGCACGCAGAGGACGGAGACCTTACGGACCACGGCGTGCTCGCGGCCGGTGGCATCCTCACGGCGGCCGCATGCACGCGGAGGACGGCGAGCTTGCGGACCACGACGTGCTCGCGGCCGGTGCCATCTCTTCACGGCGGCGGCGTGCACACAGAGAACGGCGAGCCTGCGGACTACGGCGTGCTCGCGGCTGGTGCCATCCTCACGGCGGCAGCGTGCGCGCAGAGGACGGCGAGCTTGCAGACCATGGCGTGCTCATGACAGTCGGCATGCACATCGAGAACGGCATGCTTGCTGCCGGTGGCGTCCTCTCGGCAGTCTGCGTGCACGCTGAGGACAGCAAGCTTGCGAAGGATGGCGTGCTCATGGTGGGCGGCCAAGAGGAGAAAGACGGTGTCGTCTAGGTGGAAGCGAAGGACAACATGCAGAGGAAGTGGACATCATCCTCTGACGCTTGCGTTGGAAGGGCATGCACTCACGGAGGACGCCGCTCGTGTAGGACGGTGATCCATGTTCCATGCATGCTCGTGGCGAACAAGAGAAGTGCGGCAAGACAGAGGAGAAGCATGCAGTTTGCTCTCTTCATGGGACTTGATTTATGGAGTGGTCTCTTAGTTTTGGAGGGAATTACAAATCCGTGGCGGCAAACTAATTTTTGAAGCTACTCCATGGCGTCCTGCTCGGTTTAGGAGGGAACTGGAATTTTGCTGGCTCGCATGCAGCTCGGAGAAAGAGATAGACGTCTGCATGCAGCGCTAGGAACGAGCGAGGAGGAAGGAGAGCCAATCAAGGTTGCATGCACATTTATTAGCACCAGCTGATCTCATTCATGCGTGTAGGGCCACAGGAGCAATCTCGTTCAGAAAACAGCCAGCGACCCACGTCTTGGTATGCGAGTTTGGTCTTAGACGCAGAGAAAAAAGGACCGGAGGGAGTACAATAGAGAAATAAAATTAATACTACAAAATACTATCAATAGGTCCCAAAATAATTGGTCTAAGAAACTAGATGATGCACTTTGGACCTACAGGACAACTTATAAAAATCCTATAGGTATGTCTCCTTATAAAATGGTTTATGGAAAAGCTTCTCATTTGCCTCTAGAGTTAGAACATAAAGCATATTGGGCAATTAAAGAACTCAACTATGATTTCAAACTTGCCAGTGAGAAGCGGTTATTTGATATTAGCTCACTAGATGAATGGAGAACCCAAGCTTATGAAAATGCCAAACTATTTAAAGAAAAAGTTAAAAGATGGCATGACAAAAGAATCCAAAAGCGGAATTCAAAGTTGGTGAATATGTTCTTTTGTACAACTCTCATTTAGATTCTTTGCAGAAAAAATTCTTTCTAAATGGGAAGGACCATATATAATTGAAGAGGTTTATCGCTCTAGAGCTATCAAAATAAATAATGCTGAAGGTACTAACCCGAAGGTGGTTAATGGGCAAAGAATTAAACATTATATCTCAGGTATGCCTATTAATGTTGAAAACAATATTATTCAAACCATGACACCAAAGGAACACATAAAACAAACCTTCTGGAACACTCCAGAATCGTGAAAAAAGAGGAGGTACGTGATACGGTAAGTAAACGGACTCCAAAAAATCCGTAAAACTATTTTCTGTCAGTATTGGAATATTACAAAAATTAGAAAAATAAGAAACAACACAACCGAGGAGGGCACAAGACACCAGGGCGCGCCTCCTTTGCCTGGCGCGCCCAGGTGGGTCGTGCCCACCTCGGGAACCTTCCCGGCCCGTTTTCCCCTCATTTTGCTTGTTTCCCAAGATAAAAAATCTTTATATACCCCCCGAACATATTGACCACCGTATCACGGAGAAATCTTATCTTCTTCTTTCTTGTTGTTTGTCTGGTAGATCTAAAAATATGTCATCTCAAGACTCAAAGTGTGAGAGCTATGTTGCTGATTATATTGCAAACCCCAAAGTTTACGGAGACGTGGAACATTATGGTTGGACCACGGAGGAAGAAGAAGACTATGGTCTGAAAGGGAAAGAAGAGACAAGCTCAGATGAATATGAAGTTCCATTACCCCAACCTAGGGATATGCATGTGGAATTCAAGAAGTCAAGTCTCCCCAATAAAGCAAAGAAACCTAAGATCCAGTTTATCCCTTTTCGTCTCTTGCCGAGAAACAAACAGGACTTATGCAAAAAGATATTAAAGCTTGAGCAGGAGATCGGTGACTTGAGGGAGGAAAATTCCATCCTCGAGCATAAGCTGAGGAAGAAGAACACTCACGCTACTTCACCACCACCATCATCATCTTCCCCACCAAAGGAGACTTGAGTTCACGGTATGGGAACTCCCCTTGGCTTGTGCCAAGCTTGGGGGAGGTGCCCCGGTATCGTATCACCACCACTAACTTTTCCTTTATTTATCTTGGTTCAATCATTAGTCATCTTTTGGACTAGTTGAATAAAAGTTTAGTTCGAATCTTTTCTCTTCGAGTGTTTGCTTAGCGATCTATCCATCAATCTATCTATCTATGTAATCGTGTGCGAGATATATAATAAAGATTAGTTCAAGTTTTGCTTTCTTTTCTTTAATGTTTCAATAAAATTAAAAGGAAATAATGAAAAATATCATATGCTAATCTTATGGTAAGTAATGACATCACATAAGGAAAAGTATAAGTGGTAAAATTTATTGGAGATTGACAAACATAGCATTGGTCAATGATGCAATTCATGAAAGAGTTAATAAAGGAAGAGAAGATTCACATGCAAATACACTATCTTGCCATCTCTTATGATTGTGAGCCCCCACTAAATATTATGTGTCAATATTGTTGACGTTGGACAAGGAAGACAACGTGATGATTTATGTTTGTTCATATTCACATAGAAGTTATATTGTCATAGGTCCTTCAACATGTGGTGCTTGCTCAATATCTTTGCTAGCCAAAAATTCCGCACTAAGTGGAGATACTACTTGTGCATTGATGCGGCTTGAACTACGTTGGTATTTCCCCAAAGAGGAAGGGATGATGCAGCACAACGACGGTAGGTATTTCCCTCAGTGATGAGACCAAGGTTATCGAACCAGTAGGAGAATCACGCAACACTACGTAAACGGTACCTGCACACAAAGAACAAATACTTGCAACCCGACGTGTTAAAGGGGTTGTCAATCCCTTTCGGGTAAATTACCAAGTTGACGGGATAAAAATATGATAGATTGGATAAATAGATCTCGAATAAACAGAAAATAAAATAAAGTGCAGCAAGGTATTTTTGGTTTTTTGGAAATATAGATCTGAAAGTAAAAGCAAATAAAAATAGATCTCGAAGGCAAATATGATAAAGAAGAGTCCCGGGGGCCGTAGATTTCACTAGTGGCTTCTCTCAAGAAAAATAGCAGACGGTGGGTAAACAAATTACTATTGGGAAATTGATAGAACTTCAAATAATCATGATGATATCCAGGCAATGATCATTATATAGGCATCGCGTCCAAGGTTAGTAGACCGACTCCTGCCTGCATCTACTACTATTACGCCACACATTGACCGCTATCCAACATGCATCTAGTGTATTAAGTTCATGGAGAAACGGAGTAATGCAATAAGAACGATGACATGATGTAGACAAGATCTATCCAGCATGACACTGGGATCTAATTCCTACATGTAGCATGTGACAAACACAAAGAGAGCATCATGTAGCATGTGACAAACGCATTTAAGTCTAACATACTTCCTATGCATAGGAATTTTATAAGCAAACAAATTATCAAGACAAGAAACATCTAGCATATGCAAAGGAGAGGAATAAAACATTGACAATCTCAACAAAATGAGAGGTAATTTAGTAACATGAAAATTTCTACAATCATATTTTCCTATCTCATAATAATTGCATGTCGGGTCATAATCAAATTCAACAATATAACTATCACATAAAATATTTTCTTCATGATCCACATGCATGCAAAGTTGACACTCTTCCAAATTAGTGGGATTATCATCAAATAAAGTCATGACCCCTCCAAGCCCACTTTTATCAAAAATTTCATAAGATTGAACACTCTCCAAATAAGTGGGATTATTTTTAGCTAAAGTTGACACTCTTCCAGGCCCACTTTTAATATTATAGCAAGCAAATTCATCATGACGTTTAAATAAATTTTCAAGATCATAAGAATCATTATCACCCCAATCATGATCATTGCAATAAGTAGTGGACATAGCAATATTAGCATCCCCAAGCTTGGGGTTTTACATATTAGTATCACAATTGACATTAATAGAATTTATAATAACAACATCGCAATGATGCTTTTCATCTAAGGAGTTGTCATGAATCACTTTATAATTTTCTTCTTTTAACACTTCATCACAATTTTCAGATTCATAAATCTCAAGCAAAACTTCATAAAGACAATCTATTTAACTCAATTCACTAGCAATGGGTTCATCATAACTGGATCTTTTAAAAAGATTAGCAAGTGGATGAGGATCCATATCAATAGATTTTTAGCAAGCGAAGATGCAAGCAAATAGAAGACACATGGCAACACCAGCAAACAAAAGATCGAACGAGAAAAAGGCGAACTAAAAAGAAGGCGAATAAAACGGCAAATATTTGTGAAGTGGGTGAGATGAAAATGAGAGGCAAATGGAAAATAATGTAAATCGCAAGGAGATGAGATTTGTGATTAGGAACCTGGTAGATGTTGATGATGTCTCCCTGGCAACGGCGCCAGAAATTCCTTTTGATGCGGCTTGAACTACGTCGGTATTTCCCCAAAGAGGAAGGGATGATGTAGCACAGCGAGGTAGGTATTTCCCTCAGTGATGAGACCAAGGTTATCGAACCAGTAGGAGAATCACGCAACACTACGTAAACGGTACCTGTACACAAGGAACAAGTACTTGCAACCAGACGTGTTAAAGGGGTTGTCAATCCCTTTTGGGTAGCGGTGCCAGAAATTGTCGAGTTGACGGGATAAAAATATGATAGATTGGATAAATAGATCTCAAATAAACGCAAAACAAAATAAAGCGCAGCAAGGTATTTTGGGGGTTTTGGAAATATAGATCTGAAAATAAAAGCAAATAAAAAGATATCTCAAAGGTAAATATGATAAAGAAGAGATCCAGGGGTTGTAGATTTCACTAGTGGCTTCTCTCAAGAAAAATAGCATACGGTGGGTAAACAAATTACTGTTGGGCAATTGATAGAACTTCAAATAATCATGACGATATCTAGGCAATGATCATTATATAGGCATCACGTCCAAGATTAGTAGACCGACTCCTGTCTGCATCTACTACTATTACTCCACACATCGACCGTTATCCAGCATGCATCTAGTGTATTAAGTTCATGGAGAAACGGAGTAATGCAATAAGAACTATGACATGATGTAGACAAAATCTATTCATGTAGAAATTAGACCCCATCTTGTTATCCTTAATGGCAACGATACATACGTGTCGTTTCCTCTTCTGTCACTAGGATTAAGCGCCGTAAGATCGAACCCATCACAAAGCACCTAGTCAGCCTAACTAAACCAAAGATTCGAAGAAGAAATACGAGGCTATAAGTAATCATGCATATAAGAGATCAAAAAGACTCAAATAACTTTCATGGATAAAAACATCGATCTGATCATAAACTCAAAGTTCATCAGATCCCAACAAACACACCGCAAAAGGAGTTACATCAAATAGATCTCCAAGAGACCATTGTATTGAGAATCAAAAGAGAGAGAGAGGAAGCCATCTAGCTACTAACTACGGACCCGTAGGTCTACAATGAACTACTCACGCATCATCGGAGAGGCACCAATGAGGATGATGAACCCCTCTGTGATGGTGTCTAGATTGGATCTGGTGGTTCTGGAACTTGCGGCGGCTGGAATTGATTTTCGTCAACTCCCCTACGGTTTCTGGAATATTGGGGTATTTATAGAGCAAAGAGGCGGTGCGGGAGGCCACCGAGGTGGGCACAACCCACCAGGGCGCGCCCAGGTGGGTTGTGCCCCCCTCGGGGCACCCCCCGGTACTTCTTTGGCCCATCTTGTGTCTTCTGGCCCAAAAAAATTCTCCAAAAAGTTTCGCTGCGTTTGGACTCCGTTTGGTATTGATTTTCTACGAAGTAAAAAACAAGCAAAAACAGCAACTGGCACTGAGCACTATGTCAATAGGTTAGTCCCAAAAAATGATATAAAATTGCTATAATATGATTGTAAAACATCCAAGAATGATAATATAACATCATGGAACAATCAAAAATTATAGATACGTTGGAGACGTATCATGCATCCAAAAATCCTTAAACCCAAAACCTTGTTTTGAGAGTCCACCATACCTACCTATGGATTGAGTAAGATCCTTCAAGTAAGTTGTCATCGGTGCAATAAGGCAATAAAAATTGCTTATAAATTTTTTGAATCATTTAGTGTAAGAGAAAATTGAGCGTCGTACGAACTTGTGATGGCAAAATAATAAAAGCAACAGACTGCATAATAAAGGTTGCTATCATAAGGGGCAATATAACGTGATGTTCTTTTGCACTAAGAGATTGTGCATACAAACTAAAAGCATAGGGCAACCTCTGCTTCCCTTTGCGAAGGGCCTATCTTTTACTTTTATGCATTTACTTTTATGCAAGAGTCAAAGTATTCGTCCATATTCCTTTTTATTTCCTCTTTTTGCAAGCATCATGTGGTGACGAAAGATCTAGGCACATATATCCAGTTGGATATGAGTGGGCATGAGTTATTATTGTTGACATCACCCTTGAGGTGAACACGTTGGGGGGCAAAACTATAAGCCCCTATCTTTCTATGTGTCCAGTTGAAACTTTTTGCATGGGTATGCTGTGAGAGAAGGTTAAATGATGGTTGAGTATGTGGACTTGCGTAAAGGTGTAACGCCCCGGATGTAACTTTCCATATTTGTAAGTCCAACTCTTGCCATTTTTGGCTATGTGTTATGATATTCCCTTCGTGGTCGGGTTTTGTCTTTCGGTTTGTATTTTGTTCATGTCATGCATTGCATATCATGTCATCATATGCATCTCATTGGCATACGTGTTCGTCTCATGCATCCGAGCATTTTCCCCGTTGTCCGTTTTGCAATCCGACACTCCCACATGCACCGGCGCACCCCTCTTGTCTCTTTTCATGAGCGGGTGTCAAACGTTCTCGGAATGGACCGAGGTTTGCCAAGTAGCCTTGGTACACCATCGGTAGACCACCTGTCAAGTTTCGTTCCATTTGGAGGTCGTTTGATGCTCCAACGGTTAACCGGGTAACCGCAAAGGTCTTTTATGTGTTGCAGACAAACACCCCTCCAAACAGCCCATTAACCCATCTAAGCCCCCTCCATGCTCTCGGTCGTTCGATCACGATCGTGTGGGCGAAAACCGCACTCCATTTGGAGTCTCCTAACTCCCTCTACCTATAAATAGGTGATCCCCCGGATTTTTCACGCAGACGAAACCCTAGCCCGCTCCCTCTCCGCCGCCGGACACGTCCGGTCCGCGCCGGACGAACCCGCCGCCGCGCCCGCACCAGTCAGGGAGCGCCACGTGGCGCGCGGCCGCCTCCCCTGCCGAAGCCCGCCGGGCCCGAGGCCGGCCACCGCTGCCCGCGTCTCCACCGCCCGCGCCCCGTTTCCCGCGCCCGCGCCTCCTCCCGTGCGGGCCGTCGACCGCCGCCGCCACGCCCTTCGCGCCGGCGCCCGTCCCCGCCGCCGACCTCGCTGCCCAGCGCCTCCACGCCGCCGGTGCCGCCTCCTCCGGCGACCCCGACCCCGTCGCCGCCGGATCCGGCCTCCCCGGCCCCGTCCCCGACTTCTCCGGCCGCCGGCGCCTCGGATCCGGCGAGATCCGCTGCCGCGTCGATTTCCGTGCAAACCCGAGGTTGTCCCCGTTTTTCCTCTCGAGTCCCGAATATATCACTTTATGTGGCTCTGTTCATCGCATCATACCTCCTTGCATACTGCTCCGTTTCATGCGCATGATATATCTAAATGTTCATCACGAGATGCTCTTCATTTTGTTCCATTGTGCCATGCTCGTTTGAGTCCATCTTGAGGCCCAAATATCTGATGCAAGAGTGCTATATGATGTTTACTGCTGTTACTTATCAGAACTTGATGTTTTGTTATTTTTGTTGCGTTTGATGTGTGCATATTATGAGCATGAGCTCTACATGTGTTTTGATATATGCCATGCCATCTTTACAGGGGTGTATGACATGTATTTTGGTGATCTATGTGGTGACTAGCACAAGCATGCAAACTAGGCTTCGTGATGTTTCTGTTTTCAGGGACTTAGGATTTTGCTGTCTTTTACTGTTGTTATTTTGATGCCATGTATCCATGTGTCTACGGTGAGATCTATGCTTCTTTTGAGTATGTTCAGTAAGTATGTTTTGTACATATAGTTGTGCTCTATCCATCTATGCCCCTGTTTGCAATTATGGAGTTCCCTAGCATGTCTCAATCTTACTCTACTTTTGCTAAAACATGTTCCTGACAGAATGTTAACATGATATTCAATTTTGCCAAGGTTGTTGTAGTTGATCCATAGATGCTATGAACTTGCTCTTGTCATGGTTAGCTTCATGAACATTCCATCTTTCTGTAGGTATTCTTTTTTTGTCATGCACTGCTCTGTGATGAGTGAGTCGAGCTCACAAAGATGCCTTCATAATTCTGTTAATGTCATGTTCTGTTTTCTGCTAAGTCTGAAACCTGTTAACGAAACTTGCTATGTTTACATGGGTGCCATCATATCTTCCGATCCTTTTTGGCTCATGATCAGTAAGGGACTTTTGTTCTATGCATTTAGTAGCTTCCTTCCATGCCTTGTTTAGCTATGATAAGTTCCTGTAGCACGTGGTTTGCTTGCTCTGAATATTGCTACTTGATGTTGTTTCAGTCATGTTCAGTATTTTCACCAAGTCTGTGAAGCTGATATCTTTTGCACTTTTCCCATGCTTGTTTGAACCTGTTATTATGTGATTTAGCTGTAGCTAAGTGTTCATCTTTTGTGAAGCATCTCTTGTAGATCACTTCCATATGCTTTGTTGCTATATTAGGGTGCTGCAGCATAGTTACTTGATGTATTCTAAGTGCTATCATGTTGTTAATCGCAGAATTGTGCCATTCTTGTTTTGCTTGCCATTTGCAAACCGCGCATCCGTTTCCGGTGATCTTTATATCGATTTCGACCGAAATCATCTCATCTTTCCAGTGGCATACTTGTTTTGCCAAGTTGATGACTTGTTCATCCTTTTTCTTCCGGAGCACGCATATGCATCGCATATCACATCTCGCATATCATGCATGTATTGCATCATGTTGCTTGTGCATTTCCCATGATTGATTGTGGTTCCATTGCTTGTGTTCTTGCTGTGGATAGAGCTAGGAGACGAGTTTATGAACGAGGAACCTGTTGAGTACGCTTACGAGGATCAAGCTTTCGACAACTCTGAGAACCTTGCAGGCAAGATGATCATACCCCCGAAATCACTTCTATCTTTGCTTTGCTAGTTGTTCGCTCTATCGCTATGCTGCGCTACCTACCATTTGCTATATCATGCCTCCCATATTGCCATGTCAAGCCTCTAACCATCCTTTCCTAGCAAACCGTTGTTTGGCTAAGTTGTCGCTTTTGCTCAGCCCTTCTTATAGCGTTGCTAGTTGCAGGTGAAGTTGAAGTTGGTTCCATGTTGGAACATGGATATTTTGGCATATCACAATATCTCTTATTTAATTAATGCATCTATATATTTGGTAAAGGGTGGAAGGCTCGGCCTTATGCCTTGTGTTTTGTTCCACTCTTGCCGCCCTAGTTTCCGTCATACCGGTGTTATGTTCCTTGATTTTGCGTCCCTTACGCGGTTGGGTGATTTATGGGACCCCCTTGACAGTTCGCCTTGAATAAAACTCCTCCAGCAAGGGTTAACCTTGGTTTTACATTTGCCTACCTAAGCCTTTTTCCCTTGGGTTTTTGCATGCCCGAGGGTCATCTTTATTTACCCCCCCCCCCCCCCGGGCCAGTGTTCCTTCGAGTGCTGGCCCAAACCGAGTGATGTTCGGCGCCCCCTGGGCAACCAGGGTCTATGCCAACCCGACGTCTGGCTCATCTAGTGTGCCCTGAGAAAAAGATATGTGCAGCTCCTATCGGGATTTGTCGGCACATTCGGGCGGCTTTGCTGGTCTTGTTTTACCATTGTCGAAATGTCTTGTAAACCGGGATTCCAAGACTGATCGGGTCTTCCCGGGAGAAGGTTTATCCTTCGTTGACCGTGAGAGCTTATAATGGGCTAAGTTGGGACACCCCTGCAGGGTATTATCTTTCGAAAGCCGTGCCCGCGGTTATGAGGCAGATGGGATTTTGTTAATGTCCGGTTGTAGAGAACTTGACACTTGACTTAATTAAAATACATCAGCCGTGTGTGTAGCCGTGATGGTCTCTTTTCGGCGGAGTCCGGGAAGTGAACACGGTTTGAGTTATGCATGAACGTAAGTAGTTTCAGGATCACTTCTTGATCATTTCTAGCTTAGCGACCGTTGCGTTGCTCCTCTTCTCGCTCTTATTTGCGTATGTTAGCCACCATATATGCTTAGTGCTTGCTGCAGCTCTACCTCATTACCCCATCCTTCCTATAAGCTTAAATAGTCTTGATCTCGCGGGTGTGAGATTGCTGAGTCCTCGTGACTCATAGATTCTACCAAAACAGTTGCAGGTGCCGACGATACCAGTGCAGGTGACGCAACCGAGCTCAAGTGGGAGTTCGACGAGGAACGTGGTCGTTACTATGTTTCGTTTCCTGATGATCAGTAGTGGAGCCCAGTTGGGACGATCGGGGATCTAGCATTTGGGGTTATCTTATTTTCATTTGGATTTGACCGTAGTCGGTCTATGTGTGGATTTTGGATGATGTATGAATTTAATTTATGTATTGTGTGAAGTGGCGATTGTAAGCCAACTCTCTTTATCCCATTCTTGTTCATTACATGGGATTGTGTGAAGGTGACCCTTCTTGCGACAATACCTACAATGCGGTTATGCCTCTAAGTCGTGCCTCGACACGTGGGAGATATAGCCGCATCGTGGGCGTTACAAAAGGCTCCGATGCAATACCCTTCCTGGAAATATGATGAATTATAGTTGCAAAGTTGACTGAGAACATAGTTTGTTGCTTTCCAATAAGGTTTACGCTTTACACTTCAATGTTATGATGAATTGTTACTTGTTCATGAGAAGTTATATGATAAAAGTTGCGTGATAAAGTTTTATGTTAAAGTTCTTTGTTGTCATAATAATAAGCATGATGCTTCTATGTCTGTATTTTGTTTTTATCGACACCTCTTTCTCTCTAAGCATGTGGACATGTTTTTCGATTTCGGTTTTCGCTTGAGGACAAGCGAGGTCTAAGCTTGGGGGAGTTGATACGTCCATTTTGCATCATGTTTTCTTACTGTTATTTATAATGTTTTTATGCATAATAATGCTTTATGGAGTAATTCTAATGCCTTTTCCCTCATAATATGCAAGGTTTACACAAAGAGGGAGAATGCCGGCAGATGGAATTCTGGACTTGAAAAAGCTACGTTAGAGTTACCTATTCTGCACATCTCCAAATGAGCTGAAAATTTACGAAGAATTGTTTTGGAATATATAAAGAATACTGGAGCAGATAATTACCGAGGGGGGCACCCTAGTGAGCAGAAGACACCAGGGCGCGCCTAGGCCCCCAGGCGCACCCTGGTGGGTTATGCCTTCCTCGGCCCACGTCCGGTGCCCATCTTCTGGTATATAGGTCATTTTGACCTAGAAAAAATCAGAGGGGGACTTTCGGGACGAAGCGCCGCCGTCTCGAGGCGGAACTTGGGCAGGAGCACTTTTGCCCTCCGGCGGAGCGATTCCGCCGGGGGAACTTCCCTCCTGGAGGGGGAAATCATCATCATCGTCATCACCAACAACACTCTTATCTTTGGGAGGGCAATCTCCATCAACATCTTCAACAGCACCATCTCCTCTCAAACCCTAGTTCATCTCTTGTGTTCAATCTTTGTACCGGAACCTCAGATTGGTACTTGTGGGTGACTAGTAGTGTTGATTACATCTTGTAGTTGATTACTATATGGTTTATTTGGTGGCAGATTATATGTTCAGATCCATTATGGTATTTAATACCCCTCTGATCTTGAGCATGATTATCATTTGTGAGTAGTTACTTTTGTTATTGAGGTCACGGGACAAGTCATGTAACAAGTAATCATGTGAACTTGATATGTGTTCAATATTTTGATGATATATATGTTGTGATTCCCTTAGTGGTGTCATGTGAACGTCGACTACATGGCACTTCACCATATTTGGGCCTAAGGGGATGCATTGTGGAGTAGCTATTAGATGATGGGTTGCTAGAGTGACAGAAGCTTAAATCCTAGTTTATGCGCTACTTCGTAAGGGTACGATTTGGATCCAAAAGTTTAATGTTATGGTTGGATTTTATCTTAATACTTTTCTCATAGTTACGGATGCTCGCGAGTGGGTTTAATCATAAGTAGGAGGTTTGTTCAAGTAAGAACAACACCTAAGCACCGGTCCACCCACATATCAAATTCTCAAATTAGCGAACACGAATCAAACCAACATGATGAAAGTGACTAGATGAAATTCTCGTGTACCCTCAAGAATGCTTTGCTTATCATAAGAGACCGTTTTGGCATGTCCTTTGCCACAAAAGGATTGGGCTACCTTGCTGTACTTTATTTACCGTTACTGTTACTTGCTCGTTGCAAATTATCTTGCTATCAAACTACCTATTACCGACAATTTCAGTGCATGCAGAAAATACCTTGCTGAAAACCACTTGTCATTTCCTTCTGCTCCTCGTTGGGTTCGACACTCTTACTTATCGAAAGGACTACGATTGATCCCCTATACTTGTGGGTCATCAAGTCACTGCGGCATTCCGTGTTTTATGAATAGGAGTTTAATGCACTTAGTTTGGTGGACGCATAACTCAGAGCCACACGAACCGAACTTGAGGGGATCGCCCATCTTCTGTCGACCAACATGCAGGTATGTGGTTATTTTTTATAACCGAACATAAATCCTGACCCAATACCCCCTGAGCCTTAATTTGGGTGGGACGGACGAGTTAAGGGTCTTAATGTGCATATATTGGCGACATGGTGTAGGCCTCGAGGGAACAAAACGAAAAACTGGCCGAGGACCTTGAGCTGAACCGAACACAGTTGGCAGCTGCAAAGGCCGAACTGGGGGAGGTCAAGAAGTTCACCCGGGAAGCACACGGTGAGTAAAAAGTTTTACCGCGCACAAACTGTTTAGGGTGTCTTTTGTGACAAAAGATTGCTTTGTAGCGGCTGAGTCCATAGGCCTACTGGAGAAAGACCTGAACACGGCCAAAGAGACTCAAAGGTACGCCAAATCACAACACGAAGCTGGCCGCCGGGTACTGGCCCGAAGCCATGAGGAAAAGAACAAGCTTAAAACTGAGAATCGGCAACATGCCAAAGAAATTGAGAGATTAAAATCCGGACTGGCACAAACCCTCGAGGAGAACCAGAGATTGAAAGGTGGCATGTTCAGTAAGTGAAATTTCAACTTGTGATCACGCAAAGCATCCGTATGATGTGAATGTAAAAAACATGCCACGTCTCTTGTCAGGTCTCCTGGCCGGAAGTCCCGAAGAAGAGGCTAGCTCATTCAGAGGGAACCTGCTAAAGGAATTGTCCATCGTGCACGAGCAAGCTTGGAAAGCTATGAAGAGCATGGTCAAAGCGTTATGGCCAACTGAGACACCTCCAGAAGGAATGGCCAAACTGGCCAATCGATTTAAAGGAGCTCGGTGTCGCTTCAAGCTATGGAAGGTGTCAGCCTGCCAAGAAGGAGCACGGGAGGCATGGGCAATGGTGAAGACCCGCTGTACAAAAATAGACCCAGGGCATTTAGCCCGGGTTGGGCCGGCAGGGCTAGATGGGCGGGAAGTGCCGCTTTATTTGGTGTATGACCAAGTGATGCCAGCTCCTCGGTTATCTCAAGAAGGTTGCGCCCTGGATACTATAATACATAATATTGACCAGGAGCGGGGTGTTTGATTCTATGTACCTATGTACTTTACATCAAACAATTTCCATCCATGCTATAAACATTGTCTTAACCTGCCATCGGCTTCTACCTCCCCCGCCATTGGTCGGGGAGTGTTCCGTACTGTGTGACCTGTGGTAACAGAAAATCACTTCGGAGAACCAGGCAATCCGGCCATCTGGTAGAACAGACAGAACACGCACAGGGATTTATGTTATATTACTATTTAACGTAAGAAACATCTTCCAAAGAAAATAGTTCCTCCATGGATTCCTTTCTTTGTGTTGCTATGTTGACCATAGGCGTTTTAACCAGACACCTGTAGTATGTGGGTGATGATTACTTCGGGAAAATAAACCCAGGTGTTTGGGGTTGATCACTAACAATTTCCACTTCCCTCGTAGCCGACCAATTATGTTCTTAAGAACGCTAGCTTTCGGCTTCACCCGTCTGAGGTACATATTCGGGTAATCCGGTCGTAGCAACCGCAGAGGTGCTCCCTTTACCCTCTAGCCGAACAATCGGGAACGTAGAGGGTAAGCATAGGAGCGAGGCAACCCAGCTTGGCCAAAACTTAAGTCAAATTGATTCATATAATGGCTTAAAAGCGATACTAGAAGGGTGCGAACACGACAGAGGCAAATAGATGCACGAAAGGTATATTCATCGGCTTTGTTAAAGAAGCCCTCGGTTATAACCAGGTGGTACATTTAAAGATGTATGCCCAAGGAAAATTAACATAGTTCGGTTTAACCAAACGCGGCCTGGAGGTGCTAACCACCCGAAAAAAAGTAAAAAAGAAAAGGAAAACTACAACAAAAGAAAGGCTAGCTGGAGTGGCGAGACCGGACTAGCCGTAGAAGCGCCAGAGCCGAGTTGCGTTCCATGGGTTTGGTTCGAGGTGATTGTCCACTGGGTTGTGGATACGATATGCTCCTCCTGCTAGTACCTCATCGATTATGAGGACCCTCCCGTTTGGGCGAGAGCTTGTTATTTTGCTTCTTAGGGAGACGTAAGACGAGTTTTCCTATGTTGTATGTCTTCACCTGAACTTCCCTACTCTGGTAGCGTCAGGCCTGCTGTTGACAAAACATAGAGTGGGACCGCGCTATGTCACGCTCTCCTTCCAGGGCATCCAGGGCGTCGTGCCGATCTAACTCGGTGTTGGGGATATGACCCCACGATATAACCCGCCATATAAAGGCCGGGTCATATCACTAGCGACTCTTGGAGCTAAACTTCAGATGGGCCAGAGCGATCAAGATGTGGGACTGGAAGGGCGGCTCACGAGATGGGCCAGCTTAGGGCCCGGAACCAGAAGGCGGCGGTGACGGCCCAGAAGCATAAGCCATCGCATGATGACTTGCTAAAGGAGCAAGGCAACTCAGAGTTGGACTTAGTCACGGGTCATAACAAGACCCAGACCCTTGTAAACCCAGGGGCCTCGACCTGTATATAAAGGCGAGTCCTCAGGATAGATAGATCACGTTACAATCAATCGATAGCTAGGTCAAGCGAATATGTTCCCTTGTAATCGATACTCAAACAATAAGCAGAAAAGCAGGAGTAGGCTTTTACCTCCACCGTGAGGGGGTCAAACCTGGGTAAACATGTGTCTCTCGACCCGCTCAACCCCGTCAAGCTAATCACCGTTTGCGATGGCCTCACGTCTAAGTCCTCACACTATGACATCTGTCATGAAAAAACCACGACAGTTGGCGCCCACCATGGGGCCAGCGCACGGTTGTTTCGAGTTCTTGAAGGGCTCTTTCCTAGGGATCGAGGGATATGCCATTGGAAGGATGACCAAGAGTTATTGCGGCAAGCTCTACATCGACAACGACGGTTGGGGCCCTGAGGGCGACTCAATCGAGTACGAGTACCGGGTCCCCTTCGGTGGAATCCATGTCTTCATCGGCAAAATCGGCAGATCTGAACCTTAGCCGGACATCTGCACCGACCTCGTCGAGCCGGCTCGGCGCATGCAACCAGCCCGGGCCCAAGCCGGCCGGAAGCAAGTCTTCGTTGGTTTTACGCAGGGCGTGGAGCTCGCGGAGAATTCTGTGTCTGGAGGAGAGACTCTCGTCCAGGTGATGAGTCCTCGACTGGCGAGACGGAGTCGATCTACCACCTTCAAGACGACGGGCTTGGGGCTATTCTGATGGCAACATTATTTCGGACCCCTACGAGCCGCCGAGCCGAGTCGCCACCTTCATGGCAGGGACGGCACCGGCTCTCAACACTGTGACGGTCGGGGCGACAGCGACAACTGGTCCTTCAGCGTTCGGCTCAGTCAGGCCTCCGGCTCAAGTTCTGTCTGAACTGATGAACGCCCTAACAACCTTGCTGGCAACCGAGGTCACTGCGGAAAATTAGGCAGAGCGTAATGTAGAGATTGCAAAGATTCGCGAGCAGATGACTAAGGCCCAGGAGGACATCAACGCTGAAATCACACGGACGGCCGAGTTACAAGCTCAGGTTAATGCAGAGGTGGAGCATTGAAGACGCAGGCTTGGCGTCTAAACCTTGAGAAGAACGCTTCCAACACGGTCCATCAGCGGAGATACTGGAGCCATCTACCATCAAGTTATGAGCTTGTGCATTTATTCAACACACCATGTGCAGGCCCAAGTGCCCCAGGGGCACCGGTTATACCCCAATTAACCCCTAATGCACTGAGGAGCAAAGTGGCGGCACAGCCGCTCCAGTTAGAGCCGGCCTGAAGGGAAGATCCAGTCCGAGACCCTCGCCCATTCGGACGCCGCCGCCACACTTTTCGACACCGCCAGGTCACTTCTCTAACCAAGTGGATAACATGGTAGCAGCGGCAACCCGGCTTACTGCAATTCCTATTACCGGTGAGTCACCAGTTGTAGTAGAAACCCGGAACGCCATCGAGCTATTGCAAATGGTGATTGCATAGCAGGACAACTACTCTTGCAGCAGCATCGTGTTCATTCTACACCACTGCTGAGTCATAGCTACAGCAGGCATGTTGAGTCACCGATGGTTTCAAGCAGTGAACAACGTCGTAACCCGCCCCAGGACAACCCGCCCCTTAACCCATGGACAGATGCTCAAGCAATTGTGGATGGTGCCAGAGCCCGGCGTGGGGGCAGAAGCAGTAAACCAGGGGGCTTATCAGACACCCATGACGGTTCCTTCAGCCTCGGTGGGGGCTGGGTCAAATTTCAGAACCATCGGAGTGTCGTGCCTAGTGTCGGCTTTACGTAACGAGCGTATTCCCAAGGATTTTAAGGGTCCTCGCAAGGTACCTAACTACACGGCGGATCTCCCTCCAGAGGGTTGAATTGAGAGCTACGAGCTAGCCATGGATATGTTGGACGTCAGCGATGCAGTATACGCCAAGTATTTCACTATGATGTTGGAGGGGTCGGCTCGCACTTGGTTGAAAAACCTGCCCCCCCCCCCCCCCCAATTCTATCAACACTTGGGCGGAGTTGAAGGAGCGCTTCATCAGAAATTTTCAAGGAACCTGCAAGCAGCCAATGACAATCTTGGATTTAGAACACTGTGTGCAGCGTGAGGATGAGTCGGCCCATCATTGGGCTCGCAGAGTCGCCGCCATTATCCACTCCTCCGAAAATATTGGGGCGGCTCAAGCTGTTCTGATCCTTGAGAAGAACTGTCACTTTGAGTCCCTTAAACGGAAGTTAGGGCGGCTTAAGCGTAAGTGGACGGATATGGGCAATCTCATGGATGTACTCACCAGATACGCCGACTCTGATGGAACAAATGATCCCGGCTCTGATGAGGATTATTCGGGTAAGTGCAAGAAAACCGGTGGTGCCAAGGGTCAGCAACAAAATTCCTCGACACAGAATGGCAATCAAAATAACCATGGCAATGGTGGAAAGCGCAGACACCCTGATGGAGGGTCGGACTTTGTGGCTAACACTAATGCCGGGTTCAAAAATCAGCATCGTATGGCAAGCAGCCGTATAATGGAGGGAAGCCCAAGAATTACGAGGAAGCTCTTAATGGGCCATGTGAGAAGCACAGTTATCCTAACAAGCGAGCTAGTCATGCTTGGAAGGATTGTCATATCATGCGAGAGTACATGAACCAGTCTTTTCAGCATCATGGCAACAATAATGGGCCGCCCAGCGGGTCAGGTTCTGGAGGCTTCCAGGGAGCCGGCTTTGGTGGTGGTGGCTCGAACTCTAGTTATCAGGACCAGGGGAACCATGGTGGTCACAATCAACAGTCTGGGCATGGTAATCAGCAGCAGAATAATCAGTCGGGATACCAGAGTAATCCCAAGCAGCTAAACAGTGGCCAGTATCACGTTTTCACCACGAGCATGTGCAAGCATGACCGGAAGGTCCATAAGCGGGTTGTCAATACAGTTGAGCTGGCGGTGCCTCAGTATTTGAGATGGTCAGAGCACACGATAACGTGGAGCCGAGCGGATCACCCACCCGGGTTGATGATCCGGGTCATCTAGCCCTGGTGGTAGCCCCTCAAGTGGGCGGTTATAAGTTCACGAATGTTCTTATGGACGGCGAAAGCAGCATCAACATATTGTATGATGATACTTTTCGATGAATGAATCTGACAGACAAGGATCTTAAGCCGTCCTCCACTGTGTTTCATGGAGTGGTGCCTGGCAAGTCGGCTTACCCTGTTGGAAAGCTTGCTCTGGAAGTAGCTTTTGGTGATGAGTATAATTACAAAGCAGAGACACTATGGTTTGAGGTGGTCAAGATCAAGAGTCCTTATCTTGCACTGTTTGTACGGCTGGCTTACGCTAAATTCATGGCTCGCCCCTGTTATATTTATCTGCAGCTCAAGATGCCAGGGCCACGAGGAACAATTACAGTTCATGGTAATTGAAAGATAGCCTTGGAGTGTGAAGAGGCAGACGCTGCTTATGCAGAGGCGGCTTATGCAACTGATGAGCTCATGTTTAATAAAGATAATGTTGACCTGGCTGATATGACCCCTCTGAAAAAGCCCACCACCGAGAAGGACCCTCTGCTCAAATTTAATTCGGCAAAGGACACATACCAAGTTGACTTTGTCCCTGGTGATTCTTCACAGCAGTTCGCCATTGGGACATGCATGGATCCTAAATAGGAAAGTGCGCTCATTGAGTTCATCCATGAGAATCGGACATCTTTGCATGGAAACCTTCTGACATGCTGGGTGTACCGAGAGAGTCGCTGAGCACCGCCTTAATTTGGATCCTAAGATGAAGCATGTTCAACAGTTCCTCCGTCGTTTTAACAAAGAGTGGTGTAAAGCTATTGGAGAAGAGGTGGCTCGGCTCCTAGCTGCCCGGTTCATAATTGAAGTCTTTCACCCTCAGTGGTTGGCTAATCTTGTGCTTGTGCTTAAAAAGAATGGCACTTGGCGTATGTGTGTTGATTACACCAATCTTAACAAGGCTTGTCCAGCTAATCCGTTTGCTCTGCCCCGCATAGACCAGATCATTGATGCCACGGTGGGTTGTTAGAGTTTATGCTTCCTAGATGCTTACTCTAGTTATCATCAGATCAAGATGGCAGTTGAGGATCAAGTGAAGACGGCCTTCATCACCCCCTTTGGAGCTTCCTGTTATGTTTCTATGACTTTTGGGCTTAAGAGTGCTCAGGCGACTTACCAGCGTTGTTTTCAGAATTGCTTTCATGAGAAGATTGCACGCGACGTTCATGCTTATGTGGACGACATTGTGGTCAAGTCCAGGAAGAAGAAATCCTTGCTTGATGATTTAAAGGAACCTTTGACAATCTCCGGGTGTACAAGATGATGCTTAACCCGGCCAAGTGTGTCTTTGGTGTACCAACAGGAAAATTGCTAGGTTTTCTGGTTTCAGAAAGGGGCATCGAAGCTAACCCAGAGAAAATACAGGCAATCACTTCTCTGTCCAAGCCGTCCTGTATCAATGATGTTCAGCGCCTCATGGGTCGTATTGCGACCTGAGCTGTTCTATAAGCCGCCTGGGCGAGAAGGCGATTCCCCTATACCAGATGATGAAAAAGACTGATCATTTCGTCTGGAGTGATGCTACTAATGAAGCGTTTGAGGCACTTAAGAAGCAATTGGCTGAGCCGCTCATCTTGGCTGCTCCAATTGACAAAGAGCCTTTGCTCCTGTACGTGGCGGCTAATAACAAGGCCGTCAGCGTAGCAGTGGTCGTGGAGCGCAAGGAGGCCGGTAAAGAGTATCCGGTCTAGAGGCCGGTTTATTGTGTCAATGAAGTTTTGACAGAGCCCAAGCAAAGGTACCCACATTGGCAGAAATATTGGGGTGTTCATGGCTAGCCACAAGTTGAGGCATTATTTTCTTGGGCACCCAATCACTATGGTCAGTTTAGCTCCTCTTGGGGATATCATTCAAAATAAGGAAGCCACAGGTAGAGTTGCTAAGTGGGCAATTGAGCTTGGGCCTCATCATCTAACATATGTGCCTAGGACCGCCATTAAGTCTCAAGCATTGGTGGATTTCATTAATGGCTGGACAAAGTTGCAAGCGCCAGAGGAAAAGCCAGATAATACATACTGGACGATACACTTTGATGGGTCCAGGCAATTGGAAGGCTCGGGGGCTGGAGTTATTTTGGAATCTCTGTGAGGTGACAAATTGTGTTATGTCTTAAGGCTCATGTTTCCCTGTACTAACAATGCAGCTGAGTATGAAGCTTTGCTCCAGGGCTTCGTATGGCTAAGGAGATGAACTTAAGTCGGCTTAGATGTCTTGGCGACTTAGACTTGGTGGCACAGCAAGTTTCAGGAAAGTGGGATTCTAAAGACCCGCTCATGGCAGCTTCCGTCAAGCAGTGACTAACATCGCTGGTCATTTCAAAGGTTATCAAGTGGATCACATATATCGGCGGCTTAATGAGGCGGTTGATGCACTGTCCCGTCTTGGGTCTCAGCATAAGTCGGTTCCCCCTAATGTGTTCCTTGATGTGCTGCATAATCCTTATGTCAAGTTACCTTCGAAGGAAGACTTAGCCATCCCTGACCCAGAGGGACAGTTGGTGGCGGTTCTATGTGCTATTCCAGATTGGATTGTGCCTTATCGGGCTTACTTGACCAAGGGTGAGTTGCCAGAAGATGAACTTTTTGCGCGACAGATCATAAGGTGGTCTAAGTCCATGACAATTGTCATTGGGGAGTTACACAGATGTAGTGTCACTGGCGTGTTTCAATGTTGTGTTTCCCCTGATGAAGACCGAGAAATTTTGCAAGAAATTCATGCAGGAGAATGCGGTCATCACGCTGGGTCAAGATCTCTCGTGGCTAAGGCTTTTTGACATGGTTTTTTTTGGTTGACGGCTCACGCTGATGTAGAGGACATTGTCCATAAGTGTGATGGTTGCCAGAAATTTGCATGTCAAGCTCATGTGTCGGCTCAAGAATTGCGAATGATCCCAATAACCTGGCCATTTGCGGTCTGGGGGCTTGATATGGTAGGTCCCTTCAAGAGGTTTAAGGACAAGAAGACTCACCTTTTGGTTGTTGTTGACAATTTTACCAAGTGGATTGAAGCAGAGCCGGTCAACAATTGTGAGGCAGCAACTGCAGTTCAGTTTGTGAAAAAGTTGATCTTCCGCTTTGGTTATCCTCATAGTATCATCACTGATAATGGGACAAATCTGTCTAAAGGTGCTATGAAGGAGTTCTATCAAAGAGAACACATCCGTCTTGATGTATCTTCAGTGGCTCATCCACAGTCCAATGGCCAGCCAGAGTGTGCTAACCAAGAGATATTACGAGGAATCAAGCCCGGGCTCATGGTTCCTTTGGAATGCACGCCCGGTTGTTGGGTTGACGAGTTGCCTTCCGTTCATTGGAGCATACGGACTACCCCCAATAGATCAACTGGCTACTCGTCGTTCTTCATGGTTTATGGCGCAGAGGCGGTTCTCCCAAGTGATATTCGTCATGACTCACCCAGGGTGGCGACTTACATTGAAACAGACAACGAGATGGCGCGTCAAGATGCTCTGTATGCCTTGGAAGAAGAACGTGACCTCGCGGCGGCTCGATCGGCGATTTACCAACAAGACCTGCGCCGCTATCATAGCCGCAGAGTTCGAAGCCATACTTTCCAGGAGGGCGACTTAGTGCTCCATTTGATTCAGGATCAGACGAGCATGCATAAGCTTTCAACTCCTTGGGAAGGACCCTTTGTGGTTAGCAAGAACCTCAATAATGGGTCATACTATCTCATCGACATACCTGAGCACAAACAACCACGTACCTCTGAGGAGGAGACAAGCAGGCCCAGGAATATTGCTCATCTTCGGCCTTACTATACTTGAGCCAGTGGCTCCAATCATTCTACATACATATTGTGTATATATCTTTTATGATCAACGTAATAAAGCTGGCACCCCTGAAAACTCGGGGTCTCTATAGTTTCATCTCATATATTGTGCATGAGTCTTTCGTTAATTGATCATAAGGTAACTTGGGGGCTTCCAACTCATCGAGTTTAGCTATCTCACCCTCTTGACCCGGCGAAAACGCCACCCTATTGGTTAAACCTGCCTGTATGCTTGATGCTACTCCGAAAAGATGACTCGCCGTACTCTTGACAAGTCAATCTTTATGACCCTGAACTTGTCAAAGTTAAAACGGTGGCTTAAGTCATGTGAGAGTCGGCTTACAGAAAGCGAGGATAAACCAAGGCTATCATGCCAAGCTTCATTGAAGCAAGACTCGAGCCTCGAAAGATGGTCTTTTTTGTCGAGCCTCGAAATCCAACTTATAATTATTTGGATATATATTGCTCTTTATTTTTGTGTTTGCAAGAATCTTTGCTCTTGATCATACTATTGCAAAGACTTTAAGTCGCCGGGTCAAAAGAATTCCGAGTTAGCATTGGTCAATATTGAGCTTCTTTGGCCATGAGTCGTTGGGTTATCAACCCCCAGTTGGTTGTCAGCAATCAGCTATTACGACTATATGTCGTAGGAATATACCTCTCCGGATTGCTTGGATATGGAATTTGGGCCTAGATCTTGAGGATGAAGGTTAAAATAGTGTAAGACATCCCGGAAGAATTTTGATTCGGGTGGAGAAAAGCCTCTGAGGAGATGGTCTATAAAGACTACAACCTCTCCTTCACCGGGTTTGGGAATGTCGTCTCCTTGGTCGGCTCGCCGACCGATTTCATCCTGAGCTGGCAAAATGCCTTGTTCTGTGAAATCCTTAAGTATAAGATCAGAAACATGGGAAGGCACCCAGTTGCAGATTGTGGTCTTCGACATGCTGAATCACCTAAACAAGGTTGAAAAATGCAGAAGTATAAATGGCGAGTTACATCATTTGTATGATAAGATGGCATTATAAGTTGCAGTTAAGGGCGAGATAGCGTGATCATTAAATGATGGATAAGCCACCCAATAGAAGAGCCAGCCTGACAACAGTTGTTTCTGAATATCTGGCGGGTTACAATCACTATGGTGAGTCGCCAGCTTAACAACAACAGTTTCTAAATATCTGGCGGGTTAATCATTATGGTGAGTTGCTAGATTGCATAAAGGCATTTCATGCTAAGTCAAGGGTTTCCTGAAAAATTCTACTAAGTGCTATACAAACAAGTTTCTACCAAAGCAATTACGATTATGGATCTACTGAACAGTCTAAAAGGAAAATAATTGCTAAACCCAAGGACAACGGTGGAAGCAATGGGTAAACTATTCGATGATTCTAGCAAGGATATAAGTGTATTCAAATGCGAGGTTAATCTTGAATCTGCTACCGCGGCATTTTTAGGGCATCTCAGAGAAAGTATAAAGATCTAACTCAAGATAGAAGGAAGAGGTACAGATGAACACCGATGAACTCCATGAACTCAGACGAGCTAGTATGAATCCGAGAAGGGGAGATCTGAGTACATGGTTGTGGTAGTAGATGGCGGAGATGCACCGCTGAACTCCGACGAACGAAGGGTGGCACTATGGTCCCGGGCAAGGTGGTCGATGAAGGTCGACGGCGCGGCAGAGCTCCGGTCGCAGGAGGCTTCGAGAGGAAGAAGAAGAAGAAGCGGAGGGGGCAAAGTAAAAGTGAAAAGAAGGACCCCCCATGCGTATTTATAAGGAAAAGGCAATGATAAATGGCAGGTGCAAAAATCGAGGGGGCGCAGTAACTTTTAGAGCAAAAGGCGCCTCAGTTTTCGAGATAAGTGGATATGCGCAAAGATTCGTTATGACATCATGAGGGACTCCCTGAAATTGTGGAAGTGACATCATCATTTCATATGCCGGGTCATGAAGTTTTTCCAACTGAGATTTTGGGACCCGGAGGTAAGACTCGCCAGACTAATTGATTGAAGATTGACATGAATAAATTCAAATCAATCTGGGGCCTGATGTTGGGGATATGACCCCACGATATAACCCACCGTATAAAGGCCGGGTCATATCACTAGCGACTCTTGGAGCTAAACTTCAGATGGGCCAGAGGGATCAAGATGCAGGACTGGAAGGGCGGCTCACGAGATGGGCCGGCTTAGGGCCTGGAACCAGAAGGCGGCGGTGACGGCTCAGAAGCATAAGCCACAGCATGATGACTTGCTAAAGGAGCAAGGCGACTCGGAGTTGGACTTAGTCACGGGTCATAACACGACGCGGACCCTTGTAAACCCAGGGGCCTCGACCTGTAAATAAAGCCGAGTCCTCAGGACAGATAGATCAGGTTACAATCAATTGATAGCTAGGTCAAGTGAACCCGCTCGTTTGTAATCGATACTCAAACAATAAGCAGAAAAGCAAGAGTAGGCTTTTACCTCCACCATGAGGGGCCGAACCTGGGTAAACACGTGTCTATCGACCCGCTCAGCCCCGTCAAGCTAATCACCGTTTGCTATGGCCTCACATCTAAGTCCTCACACTAGGACATCTGTCGTGACAAAACCACGACACTTGGCTTCCTTTTCTTCGTACATGCGCACTCTAGGCATGTCGTGAATGAGGTCATAGCGGAGGAATGCTTCTGCGCCGTACACCATAAAGAACGACGTGTATCCCGTGGATCGATTAGGGGTGGTGCGTAGTCCCACAATATGGAGTCGAGCTCCTCCACCTGGTGGCAATCGGAATCTTTTAGGGAATGTACCAGGCAAGGCTTAATACTGCTCATGATTGGTCCATTGGCCCGTTCGACCTGTCCGTTGGTCTGTGGGTGATATACCGAAGCATAGTCGAGCTTGATACCCATGTTAGTGCACCGGCCCTTTACCTCTTGGGTTGTGAAATTGGATCACTGTGGGGGACACCGTAATGGTGGACCACGCCGGATATAAAGTCGATGACCTGTCCGGACTTAGCTGAAGTTACTGGTTTCACCTCGATCCACTTAGTGAATTTGTCGACCATGACTAGTAGATATTTCTTCTTCTTGGTCCCCCCCCCCCTTTAAGTGGTCCAACCATGTACAGCCCCCAGACCGCGAAAGTCCAGGTAATCGGTATCGTCCGAAGAGCCGTAGGGGGCATTGGGCTTTGATTTGCAAAGAGCTGTCATCCGGCGCAATGTTGGACTAGTGTCTATGCGTTCGCGCGGGTGGTGGGACAGAAGAACCAGGCTCGGAAGGCCTTGCTGACCAGGGTCCGAGATGCCGCATGGTGACTGCCCATGCCAACGTGTATCTCGGTCAAAAGTTATTGCCCCTCTTATTCAGATATGCATCTCTGGAGGACTCCGGTAGTGCTTTTTTTTGTACAGTTCACCCTCGTGGACCTTATAAGCTTTAGAGCGCCGAATTATGAGCCGTGCCTCAGTATGGTCATCGGGGAGCTCTTGACGAAGAAGATAGGCAAGGAGGGGCTCGGTCCATGGCGCGATTACTACCATGACTTCGTGAGCCGAAGGTGTTTCTTCAAGTGTCGAGCCTCCGATGATTTCTTCGTCTTGGTTCGATGACAGGAGGGATGATCTGTTCTGGGCCATTGGCTCCATCGTCCTTGCCCTCATCCTGCCACACCACAGATGGCTTGAAAGGCCGCTCCAAGAAGGTGTTCTTAGGGACTGGGTCACGCTTGGCGCCCATGCGAGCAAGGACGTCAACAGCTTGATTGTTGTCTCTGGAGACATGGTGAAATTCCAACCCTTCCAACCGCGTGGATATTTTAAGGACGACATTCCGATATGCCGCCATCTTTGGGTCTTTAGAATCGAATTCGCCGTTGACTTGGGAGATGGCGAGGTTAGAGTCTCCCCGCACCTCGAGTCGTTGTACGCCCATTGACGTTGCCATCCGGTCCATGCAACAGAGCCTCATATTCGGCCGCATTGTTAGAATTAGTGTACATAATATGTAGTACATACTAGATATTGTCGCCAATCAGGGATGTCAGGATCACCCCAGCCCCCACTCCGGCTAACATTTTGGAGTCGTCGAAGTACATCGTCCAATGTGAGTATGTATTGTATTCTCTGGGGAGCTCGGCTTCTGTCCATTCGACGAGAAAGTCAGCCAACACCTAAAATTTAATAGCTCGGCGTGGTTTGTACATGATTTCAAAAGGGAGGAGCTCTATAGCCCATTTGGCAATGCGGCCTGTGGCATCCTTGTTGTTGATAATGTCGTCCAGTGGTACTTCGGATACCACGTAACCGAACACTCTTGAAAGTAGTATCAGAGTTTTCGGGATGCCATAAAAACTGTATAAGCTATCTTCTGGTAATGCGGATACCGAGATTTGCACGGGGTGAGCACTTCTGATACATAGTAGACTGGCTTCTGCACCCAGAACTTGTGACCCTCTGCTTCTCGTTCTACAACGAGAACCACACTCACCACTTGATTTGTGGTCGAGATGTACAACAACATTGGTTCACCTATGCCGGGTGCTGCTACTATAGGATTGTCGGCCAATAACGTTTTTATTTCTTCCAGTGTGACAGTTGCTTCATCGGTCCACTCAAATTTTTTGGTCCGTTTGAGCGGTTTGTAGAGCGGCGGTGCCTTTTCACCAAGGTGGGAGATAAAGCAACTCAAGGTCGCTACATAGCCAGCCAGTTTTTGGATGTGCTTCGGCTCCATAGGGATCGATAGTTGGGATAGGGCTCGGATTTTAGCCAGATTGGCCTCTATTCCTCTATGGGAGACAATAAATCCGAGAAGTTTACCAGTGGGAACACCGAAGATGCATTTGTCCGGATTGAGTCGTATATCGTAAGCCCGCAGATTATCAATGGTTTGGCGGAGGTCGTCCACCAACTGGCTGACGTGCTTGGTTTTGATGACCACGTCGTCTACGTATGCCTCGACTGTCTCGCCGATTTGATTTTCCAGGCATGTCTGAATCATGCGCTGGTAGGTGGCGCCTACATTTTTCAACCCAAAGGGCATTGTGTTGAAGCAGAATGGTCCATAGGGAAGGCGGTTCCGGCTTGGTCGGACTCCTTCATTTTGATTTTATGGTATTCGGAGTAGGCATCAAGGAAGCACAGTGAATCATGGCCGGCGGTGGAGTCAATGATCTGGTCTATGCGAGGTAAAGGAAGAGGATCCTTAGCGCAAGCTTTATTAAGGTCTTTGAAGTCGACGCACAGCCGCTAGGATTTGTCCTTCTTGGGCACCATGACCAGATTTGCCAACCACTCAGTGTGTTTGATTTCTCAGATGAATCCGGCTTCGAGTAGTTTTGCTAGTTCTTCACCCATAGCTTGAGCTTAGGTTCAGAAAATCGGCGCAACGCCTGTTTGACTGGCTTAAAGCCTTTGATTATGTTCAGTCTATGCTCCACTAGTCTTCGTGGGATTCCTGGCATATCCGAGGGGTGTCAGGCAAATATGTCCCAGTTTTCGGGCAAGAACGTGCGCAATGCTTCGTCAACCGCGGGTTCTAGCTGAGCTCCAATGGACGTTATTTTGTTGGGGTCCGTGGGATGCACTTGAAATTTGACGATTTCATCTGCTGGTTTGAAGGATGTGGATTTGGGTCTCTTACTGAGGATTACATCATCCCTATCCACCATTGAGCGGAGAGTGGTTAATTCCTCGGCTACGAGGGCCTCGGATAGTGCTTCGAGGGCGAGCGATGTTGTTTTCCTTTCGGCCCAAAGATCTCTATCTGGGTCGCTTATAATTGTGATCACGCCATTGGGCCCTGGCATTTTGAGTTTCATATACCCGTAATGTGGTATAGCCTGAAATCTTGTGAATGCGTAAGGCCCCAATAGGGCGTGGTAACCATTATGGAAGGGAACAATGTGGAAGAGTAGTTCCACGGACCTGTAGTTCTCTGGGGTGTCGAATACTATGTCGAGAGTGACTCGTCTGGAGCAGCGCACCTCTTTTCCGGGGATAATCCCTTTAAAGGTAGTGTTGCGTTGTTCGACACGAGATCTATCGAATTGCATTTTTTTCAAGGATGTCCTCATTGATGAGGTTTAAACCGTTGCCCCTGTCCATTAGCACCTTGTGGAGTCTGAAGCCGTCCACTATGGGATAGAGGACTAGGGCGGCGGATGCTCGAACGGGGCGGGCCCTTGGCTCGTCTTCCTCGTCGAAGGTGATTGGTGTATCCATCCATGAATTTGCTGCTGTCACCTGGTGGATTTGAACAAGCTCTCGAAGGGCTCTTTTCCTCTGATTCTTTGAGGAAAACGTCTCGTAGATTGTCAGGATCTCAGTGTCATTGTCTGGGGGTATTGTTGATCGTCTGGTGGAGGGTGAGATTCCATGGATAGAATCTCCACTCTTTGGGACTTGCCTGACCACCCAGCAAGCTTCAAGGTTGTGGGTTGGGTTTGTGTTCAGCAGGACCGAGTGTATGGGACATGGTTTGTCCAGTAGCTTGTCGAGGACTATTCTGGATCCTGCGAGAGGTTTATTCTTTTTCTCGGCGGGCTCGTATTCGGCTGACCGTCGTGGGTGCGCGCGCTTTACCCGAGCTTTTCTGGGGTTTTCGGCGTTGGTTGATTCCACGCGCATCTGTTGAGCATGTCAGGCGCTTTCCATGGCGCAGTATTTGCGTACCAGGTCAGATAGCTCGGCGAAGTTTTGAACATGGCGATGGGCGAGGTCATTTAAGATTCCTTCATCTTGGCAGTTGTGCCGAAAGGTTGCTACGATTTCCTGGCCGCTGCAGTCCGCCATTCTGTTTTTGACAAGGAGAAATCTGGCCCAGAAGTGGTGGACCCTTTCTCTAGGCTGTTGCTTTACGTACATTAGATCCCATATGTCCGTCTTCCCTGAGTTACTTGGGAGTACTCACCGTGGGGGTGGGCGGGAAAAGACATTGTGTCCCAGTGGGTTGTGGGTCCGGGGCTTTGGCGGCGGTGTCCTGCGCCATCGCGATGTCTGGTGCGCCGAGCTCAGAATTCGGACTATCAACCGGGTACCGTTGCACAGACTCAAGGTCGTGTGTTGAATCGGGGCTTGATCACAGGCTCCTTTCAGGACGAACATTGGATTCCAAGCTGGAGGCCTGGACCCGATGATCGTAAATTCGAACATAATCCGTTTTTAGCTTTCATGATTGCAGGGGCGAGTCTTTGGCCAAGTCCTCGATGATGACGGCCAGGTGTGTGACAGACGGGACGTGAATTTCTCTGTCATCAGTTTTAAGCCCAATCCGATCATAAACCAAGGACCGGCCGTCAGAAATTCCCATGCTTGGATCCGGCCTGATAACGCATTCAATGATGAGAGGTCTGCCGGGTCCATGCTCCTGGAGTACTTGGGGTCGACCCGCAGTATCGCTGCTCCAGGGGCGTTCGAAATCGCGCTCGGGCAGTGTTCGGCCGGAGCTAGTCCAGACGTATCGACGGGATCAGGCTTTAAGGCCAGACCCAGGGTGACGACAGTCCTCATGGCGGGGTTTACTGCTCCCGAAGTTAAGACGTCGGGGTTCGCGAGTTCTTCGAGGGAAGCCGAATATTTCGTCAGAATAAAATCTCCCCGGGAGTCTTCTTCTAGCCTCTACAAACTAAACCCCTTGGTTTATATAGGCACCAGGGGCCCTAGGGTTAAACATGGTTGATTACAACAAAGAGATAAACATGTCGATTCTCCTATCTTGACTTGGAGGACACACCAAGGCTTCGAAGGTTTCCTGTGCGGACACGAAGTCGCCCTATAGCTCGGCCTTCCGATAGGAGTCATAGAGCGGCCCACCTGTCCGGCCTACGAGAGCTAGGCCGGCAGCCCGAGGACCCCTTAATCCCGGACTCCCTCACACCCCTCGATCGCTATCCAGCATGCATCTTAAGGTATTAAGTTCATGACAAATGGAGTAATGCTTGAAGCATGATGACATAATGTACACAGAATAAAACCAACCAATATGATCAAACCTCGTCGTTTTATCCTTAGTAGCAACAAAACAATACGTGTCTTCCTACCCCTCCTTTCATAGAGTGACAACACCGCAAGATTGAACCTACCACAAAGCACCTCTTGTCGGTGTCAAAACCGGCAGATCTCAGGTAGGAGGTCCCGAGCTGTGGATCTTAGATCAATGGGTAACAAAGGGGCATAGAGACAGTGTTTACCCAAGTTCAGGCCCTCTCGAAGAGGTAAAACCCTACGTCATGCTTGATTGTATTGATGTGTTTGTATGACAATATAGATTGATCTACCACAAGATTGGATGAACTAAACCCTAGGTGGGTATGATGATGGTTCTCCCCCTCTACAGGCTAAATCCTCTGGTTTATATAGACACCAGGGGTACCTAGGGTTACATGTGGTCGGGTACCACTAGGGGATAAAAATGCCGACTCTATTATCTTGACTTGGAGGATACACCAAGGCTTCGGAGGTTTTCTTCCAGAACACGGAGTCGCTTATAGCTTGGCCTTCCAATGATAGATCAAGAGTGGCCCACTTGTCCGGCCCACGAGAGATAGGCCGGCAGCCCGGGAACCCATTAGTCCGGGACACCCTCGGTAGCCCCCGAACTAGTCTTTGAAGTCGAGGTATGTGCAGAAATCATCGGCTTTGTGGACTAGTTCCTCCCCTTATGTGGTGGCTTTAATAATCTCTAGCCACACGTCCCCCGAGCTACGTCATAGCTTCGAAGTGTATATGTAACTTAGCCTCAAAGGCCAGTCGCTCAAGTGTGAATAGTATACCCACATTTGACAACTTTTGTTGAAAGGTCACGGTTCGCCGCAACCACTAGCCAGTTATGAAAGCTCGATTAGCAGCTCGAGGTAGTTTCTCCATAGGCACGTCGCATCAATATGAGACCGTGCCCCGTTATTAAGGGATATGATCAATGATTCGTGCTATCCCACATGCGCACAACGGCACAACTATATCGGGAAGAGGTGACGTCTGTGGCACAGTAAAAGGACTCTTGGTATTACGGTAGACGATAAAAGGGGAACAACCACCATTTCCTTCGCACACTCTCACTTCCTCCTTTGCCATTGCCTTCCCAATCTCCTGAGCTCCGGCGCCCAGATCCATCCTTCCTTCCAAAAACTTCTCCGACCATCTCCTCGATCCGGCCATGGTCGGTTCTGGGTCTAAAGTCAAGTGGGAGGCCTCCATCGTCCCCGAGGACGCCATCTAGGAGCTGAAGAGCGCGGGCTACCTTCCGGCCAACATCGCTTACCGCGTCTCAAAGGGCCAGGTCATCCCCATGCCGAGGCCAGGCGAGAGACATCTCTCTCAATTGTTCTCTGTCGGTCTCTATCTTAACACGTTATCAGCACACTCGAACCAGCGAGTTCGGCCAAGATCACGGAACGAAATCCGATAACAGGAGAATATGAAGGAAGGTAAGGAAATCACGTTGATTCTCACCGGTGCCTTCCTCTCGAGAAGGCTAGCCATCTCCGCGTGCACGGCGCATTTGCGCGCTCGGACTAGAGAGTCCCCAGCGATGGAGCGGTCGACAACCCTCGGCCCGTCGATGCCCCCGGCGAGGCCCCTCGCACGCGCGGCGCTTGTGCCCGCGCCCATTGGCTGATGGCAGTCAACAACCATGGCCACCCACGGCGTGGCGTGTTTCCCGACCCACGGCGACTCCTCGTGCATGGTGGGGCTCCCCTCGTCCACCCATGGCGGAAGCCGCCCTGGTCGTGGCCTCCCTTTGGAGCGCGTGATGCGGCTCTCACCATGGCGCAACCCTCACCGGCCTCCCACGGCTATGCGCGACAGCAGCGGCTCCCTCCCGGCGCGAAGGCGGTGCCCTACCTGAAGCGGCCCCTCTACCCGACACTGATGTATGTTGAGCCGCAAGCCTCTGAGGCTCGGTGCCCATGCAAGGTACGGCCCGGCCTAGGTGCGTGGCACCCTCCCTACCGCGGCTCATGGTGGAGCCCGCAATGGCTCTTCGGTGCGCGGCATCCGCACCTTCTACGTCCTGGTGACGACGAAGGCGGGCAATGAAGGCGAGGCAGCGCACGACGCGGCTCCGGAAAACCGTTGCGGAACGCCTGCACGGATGGACCTGTGGTGGTGGTCTCTGTGTTGAACTGGAGCAATCGATAGAATTAATCGATTTGTATCCACAGGACCACACCAACGAAGAGAAAGGGAAACCTTATCTCTTCCCTATTTTGCATCCAGACACCCAATGTTTGAGGTATTGGTCGAATAGGCGAAAGCTGATTTCTCTCGTGATTTTGTGTCAGATTATTTCAGCTTGGCCCAACTACTAGTGTTATTGATTAACACTTGTAATGTTTAGGCCATGTATAAATCTACACTTAGTCCATTTTCTGTAGAGTTTTAAAATTCCAAAAATGTGTGGCTGTTATTTACTTGATCTATAACATGTTCTTTACCGGTACAACGACATTGTTTACAATTGAGATTAAGTTTTCTCGCACAACCATGTTGATTTGCGATTGAGAAATATTTTTTCTTGCAAAATAATCTCATTGCGATTTAGTTTTCTCGCACAACATTTTCCTAAGTATGGATTCTGTGTGCACTACATGTCACATAGGGAAGCTAATTTTAAGCCACGCGCACCTTAAAGTCTACGCTGAACCACTCAGACACCTTAAATACATCAGGTCGAGGTAAGTGGCTCTTCCCAACCATTGACTAGACTATTCATGGTTTAATAGACACATCTACATGATGGTCTCAAGTGTGTCTTTATCCACACGAAAACTATTGGCATATTATCTTGACCATTAATTTCAAGCAAATCGAATGGACAACATTGCAAAATTCTCCTTGCATGCCTTCACTACGGTCCTAGGATTGAAGTTTAGCACTTTGTCCAATATGTCTAGACTCAAAATGGTTTGGTAGAATCCTTTATCCAAAGAGTTAAGCTCATTTCATTATCTTTACTTTGGAGTTGCAACTTATCAACTTTACGTCGGAGTCGTGAAATTTTACACGCTTATGATCAAACTGCATAATATTATTCCCCTCTTTCATTGGAACGTGGAAATCTACCAAGTATTTCCCATCTGCGGTAATTTAGTCACATACCGATATCACCACCCCGGCATACATCATTGGCCCCTCAACATATAGTCGAGATCTATGTGAGGAATAATTGTATTTCTGTCAATACCTCAAGCCCCTCAGATGTGGAGTTATTCAAGGCCAGTATGTCGATTCAATGAAGAACATTTCCAGGCATTAGGGGGAGAGTTCAAGTACCACAAAGAATGCCAGAAAATTAATGGAATGTTCAACACATTTCTGCCTCAAATCCACGTACTCAAATATTTGAACAAAGCGTTCAGAAGATTTGCAGCACATTACAAATAACCTGTCAGATTCATTTACTAACTATAAAGGTGTCATACAGTCCTACAATCCTGCAAAAATATGCCGGAAAGAGTGGAGGTACCAATTAAAGCCACTCAACTCCCCGTTCAAAGCAACAGGGGGAGAAGTACGACAATACTACATCAGGATTCTGCTTCTCGCAAATAAGGATATCAAGGTCATTGAATCAGTGAATGCAAATCAACTTCACATTGACAGACACCTAATGGGTAGTACTACACCCGGTGGATGGGAACCTCCACCAACCCAGGTCATAGTGCACACAATGACCGGAACATCGGAATACCCGACTCAATCGCATTGGGAAATCACGAGCAGCCGCCATGGGTAGTCACCATGGGTAATGATATTTCCATCAACTATATATTGATATATAGATTCTGAAGAAACATATAACCGAAAGTCCACAATTGCCGACATACATTTCTCAACTAGATTGTAAAAACCTGTCAAATGATTCAGATCCGAAGACCATGTTCATGGCAAAGTGTGAACAACACACAGACTAAACTCAAGCAAAGGATATAATCTAGGTAGAAATAATCTTGCTCAATAAAGGAAAGGTATTCACATAAGCAATACCTACACGGTTTTCTTCTGGAAACAGAATGAGAACAACGAGGTGGTGAAACATAGAGTAAGCATTGTAGCACAAGGGTTCACGCAGATACCCAACTATTCTTCAGAGGTGGAATCTCTTTCTGATAACTCATATAATTGGCACTACAAAATCATCTATCTTTGTAGTTGATAGATGTAGTGATTACATATCCATGTGGATTACTAGATTCAGATATAGATGGTTCCCGTTGAAATCTCACTTCTGAATCGAAATGCAAAATGCAACATACATTATAAAAAATTAGTAAGTCACTATACGGCTTATTGTTATATTTTGGTACAACCGACGTAGTGAGTTTCTTATTCACAAGGATTACTCCTACACTGATGATTACCCGTACATGTTAAGCATGTGATCATCTAAAGGACGGAATTTGACATGAAGGATCTAGGTAAAACCTCGAGCACCTTCACTCATACATTATGGTACACTATGTTGTTTATATCCAAAATATATTGAAGAAATTCTTCATGAACAAATCTTATGCATCAATAACTCGTATGGCTTCGTTCTCTAGACACAGAGAAAGATACATTAAAACCATGAGTTGATGGGAATGCGATAGTGGGACGTAGAGTTTCATATCCTAGTGCCATTGGACCCACCACACATAATTGGTTGGGGCTCAAGAATATCTTTCGATATCTCCAAGGCATCAAACATTTTATCCTAATCTTTTAGTTTCAAAGAAATCTGGACACTAATATAATTGGATACATCGATGAGATCCCTACAGTGTCAGGTTGTAGATAAAGTTTGTGTTCCTGTTAGGTGTGATAACCATCTCATGAGTCTTTGAAACAAACCTCGTGGTTACATCCAACAACCATTATCTCTAAAATAATATTGCTTGTGTTGCCCGGATGCAAACAGATTACATAATAAACAATATGACTATATTGCCAATCTTGTTAGTCAAATCATGCGACAACTTTCCTGATTTGTTCATCAAGCCTCTATCAACTTCTACATTCCAGAAATATGTTCATGGAATTGATACGTGACGGCTTCGGAATTGGCAAGAATCAAGGGGGCTATCTTCCTGAATGTTCAAAGCATCATATTATACTCTTTTTCCTTAGTTTACTTTTGGAGGTTCAGTAATATCAACACAAGATCATATGTCATACTTTCTGTTTTCCTTACTAAGGCTTCGAAGAAAATATATACGACATATTTATTGTCCTCTAAATTCTATGAGTTTCTCATATTAATTTAAAAGAGACACTAACCATTATATGTTAGCATCATTTTCTCCTTATTTTTTCCACCGAGTTTGAAGGGATTTAGCAACATATCAAACACAATACTCATGATATTGCATGAACAAGTGTAGATTAGAGATATTGTTAACATGTGTTAATTATGAGGAAATCTCGGCAACTGTCGCACCGGTTCCTGCCATCTCTCCCCAATGGATGCCTCTTCAATGCATCCCTTCTGCCTGTATTAATACCTACAATCATCTAATGAAAGGACACTGATTCACTTTACATCGGCAACTGTCGTATAAATACCTACAATCATCTAATGAAAGACACTGATTCACTTTACATCGCCAACTGTCGCATCAGTCCCTGCCATCTCTCCCGAATGGAATACCTTCTGCCAGTATAAATACCTACAATCATCTAATGAAAGGACACTGATTCACTTTACATCTATCTCAATTGTTCTCTGTCGATCTCTATCTTAACAGAACCATTGCCAGGTTTCCATGCGTTAGGCTACCATGTGAGCCAACTCCTCGAGAGGTTAGAGATAAAATGGAATTTGTATACGATGGATGGAAAATGTCATACACGCTCAAAGTATTGGAATCACGTGGGAACTCACGGTGTGGATACCGAACTCACGTGATGTCCACACGCGATTTATCGTTGGGGCTGGCTCCAATATGAATATATGGAGTGACCCTCGCATTACAAGGAAAATTATGGTAACCGTATCCCACATCTGGCGGCAGGTACACATCTCTAGCTCTCCGTGGCCACGGTCAGGCTAACCGTGGCCACGATCAGCTGGGAGCCAGCACGAGGGGGTGAACTTAACTGGGATCTCAATCAGCTGCTTTGCTACATCTCTGCTGCTAGCTCTGATCGTAACATTTGGTGTTCTGGATAATTCTGGAAGTGCTAGGAGACATGATTGCCCCTTCGATCAAGTGACCAGTAAGTTTCCATCACACTTTGTTTCAGTCAGGGTATGCTGTAAAGTCTGTAGGCAGTTGTGTTTTTGTAAAACGGTCTTTACAAGGGGGAAAATAACCAACAGTTTCATTTCTGCCTAGTAAAATCTTAATAACAGGTTATGAGTTTTCAAGCATGTGTGGGCATTCAGACATGAATGCAACAAATAATATATGGTCAAATATATATACAGAAACAACAATAAGTACTGATCTTACAGGGTATAATCAATGACAACGGGCTCATATAAGACAAAAGGGAGGGCTCATATATTGGGAAATGTGAATAAATGCAACATGTAAGTAAATCAAGTAAGCATTTCCCAAAAATAACAACAAAGGTGAGGGACATATCAGTAGAACTACTTCCATGAGCACCAACAAACCAACCCTGATTCAATTCAAGTCATAACTTCCTGATCAATCAAACAAATATGAAGGTTATCCAGATATTGCCAACTAGTTCCTGATGCATGGACATTAAACTTGCGTGACTAGACTTGAATACATGGCAACTTATATGCAAATACTTAGGAGAGTGGACTTGGTTGTTCAAATATGCTTGACAATCCTTAGTTCATGACCACTTTGACATTTAACACGATCGCCAGGCATGCAACTCTGAACTATAATAGGAGAGCCCCCTAATTCTACACTAGTTAATTAAGGTGGGGAGAGGTGATCACTACCACAGAGCAACCACATGTACTCCCTCTGTTCAAAAATATAAGTATTTTTAGAGATTCCAATAAGGGACTAGGAGCAAAATGAGTGTCTATATACAAACATATGTAGTTTGTATTGAAATCTCTAAAAGACTTATATTTAGAAACAGAGGCAGTATAAAGGATATATACATATTAACCTAGGTATATGGACAGATGTGCAAGACGAAGAAAAGAGTTGATATTACTAGCACGGCTAAACAAACGAGCAAGTGCTTTAAGAAAGTTAGCGTTACACATGATAAAAGACTGATATTGTCTGGGTCACGCCGCGAGATAACAAAATACAGTAGACCATAAATACTAAAGCAGACACACATGCGACCCCGAGAATCTAATGGATACTGAACAGCGAGATTATTGCATCGTCCTTTTCACGCTTTCACGACAAGGGCTGACGAACCCTACGAGCCACCGGCGGAGAATTCGGCGCAAAGCGTTACACCAAGCAGGTTCGATCGCTCGTATAAACGGTAGGTTCGTCAACCGCCTGACCCGCACGACTTAACGCCTACCACGAGGCCCGCCAGCTGACCTCGGACCAGGAAAGCGCGAGAATTGCAGCCTTAAATGGGCTGATTCACGATCGTGTTCGTCAAACTTATAACCTGCAAAATGAATCGTGACGGTTTATTTCGCTTCGTCGTTGGGACAACATAACGAACCTCAAACGTTAACGCCATGCCATCAAGGATTCAGGTGTGAGCATTAGATCCAACAACACATAGGAAAAGAGATACAGAAACAACTATAAACTGGAATAGATTGGCAAGGATACATTGACGTGGATGTTCGAACTGTACAGTACTGCAGAGCCGAGCAACGTATAGATGGTCAAATGACTTCACACTAATCTCTAGAACCAAAATTGCAAATTCTACACATACAATAAAATGCCCTAGAAAAATCATGGTCCGAATAAATATTCTAGTATTATCCCAGCGCAGCGAAAGGTGAGTTTTTGGCTATTAATGCCAGCTAAGGTCAACTGGTCACTATCCCTAAAGCACAATCTACCTATGCTGCAGATATTGCACAAAGAAAGTACAACAGACAATTGATCATGCTTACCAATTTCAAAGCAAGCTTGAGAACAAACTAATGGGGAATGCACAAATATGTAAACCAAAAATGAAAACATACAATACTGAATATTATCAGAGATAAAAGTATGATTATCTATACAACTACATAATCCAAATCTGCAAACACAAGTATTTTCACCTTGCAGGGCTTCAAGTGCAATAGTAGCTTGGGCAGGGCTATCAAAATCAACGAAACACAGGACATGAGGATCTCCACCAGGCTGCAGCAAAGTTGACAGGTCAAGATATGTCATCATTAAAATATAATATACAGTTTCTTAACACAAATAAACCAACAGAAGGGCAAAATATACATACGTGTCTTGACTCTTTGTTGACAAGCCTCACTTCACGGAAACCAACAAAAGGGCGGAATATATCTGTAGTGGAGAAGGTTAAGGAGCAAAAGCACTTATGGAGCGAGATGATACACTTCTAAATTCTCTGCTGGTGCATCATATTGAACAAGCAGCTTGTCAGGGCATATAAAATAAATGGAGAGGGACTGAACAACAAAGATAAAGGCTGCAAGAACAAGAGTGTCATTAACCAACAGGAAAGGAACTATATGATGAATATCAGTGGTGTGACATCAAAGAATACTCAACCATCAATTAAGAAATGAAGTTAAGCACATCATGGTAGCAACATAGCTTATAAGGATACGTGAAACCTCCCTACGGGTGCAGTTTGCAGGCAGACCTTCAATATACAAGGTGTTGGATGCATCCGGGGGAAGAGGAGGCTCAGGTCTTGCACCATACCCCATGGCTCTGCTGTCCATACCAACGACACCCATCATACGGTGGTCATCAACAGGATATCCACTCATTCCACCACCAACCATTGCAGCTCCACCCATGGCACCAACAACTGCCCTACTTGGTTCATTGGCTGCCACAGAAGGCATCTAGAAGCACAAGAACAAGGCTAAAGTATCAAGACAAAGTGCTCAGAATAATTATGTGAGTTCTTACAACGAAGTTAACAATACCCCATTGCGTAAGTAGCGGTCGTAAGATGCTCCAATTGCTTCATTGTCTCTAAGTGAGTGGTAACCTGCATTTTCCCGCGGATAATATCCAGCCATCTCTTGTCCTCCAGGACCATCTGCAAAAACAATAAAAAAAACAAGGTTTCATGTAAATCTCACTAGCCAACAATATCTTTAATTAATATAACCAGCAAACTAAGAATATTCAGTAGATAAACAAGTTATAAAAAGGGCATAATTACAAGGAGAAAATATGGAAGCACACTAACAGTTAGAGAAGTTAGAGTAGCTACATACAAGCATTTAACTGTCATGAGAACTCCAGGATTTCTTATAAGGCAGGCAACACCAGTCGTTACACACCATTGATCCACACACACATTTGGTACTAACTATTAAAAACTGGTATAATGAAATCCAAACAACCAACAAAAAGCTCTGACTAAAATTGAGCTACGAGAGCCAGATTTGAAGAGTACATCTATTATTTTTCCTCTAGCAACGGAACCGGGGAGACGAAGTGATGTGGCAACAATTATTGCACCAAAAGTCCAATCAGCAGATTTACCACATGTATCACTTGAGTTTTTCAAGCCTGCAAGCATCTCTCGGTATCGTTCTTGAAAATACTCCGGACAGATTTGTGGTAGAAAATCAACCCTTTTTTAGACTCTAAAATAAAAGGTAGTAGTTCTGGTACGGGTATCGATCTAGTGCTATGATAATGCTGGAGTATTACCCCCATATAGGCTAAACCCGCTACGACGTTTACAAAATTAGTGACCGTATTACTAGATCTAAGCAATATCTCATCTACAACTATATAAAACCAAAACTACCACTAACCACGAGACAATACAGACGCACAAGCACAAACAACGACATAAAGAGCAAAACAACCATCATAGCGAGAACAAAAGGATCCAGATCTAGATTCTAGGGGGCAGATCCGAGGGCCGCGAACTCACCGCCATAGTCTGGGCGCGCGCGCTTAAGCGACGGCGCGGCCGCCTGCTGCTGCTGTTGCTGCTGCTGCTGCTGTTGCGCCATCGCCGCCTGCTGGTGCTGGTGCTGGTGCTGGTGCTGCTGCATGCCCCCCGCGGCCGTCGCGGCCTGCGCAACGGTAGCTGCAGGGGCCATCCCCGCCGCGGCCGCCGCAGCCGCCACCATGGCCTGCTGCTGCCGCGCGTCGGCGTACCTCCAGTAGTTCTCCGCGGCCATCGTTCGCCCTCGTAGGCAGGTCAGACGGCGGGCGATGTGGGGGCGAGGCGAAGTCTTCGTGCGGCTAGGGTTTCCGAGCACGAGAAACAAGGGAGAGAGAGAAAGTGTTTCGGTTTGGTCTCGGCGTGTAGGAGAGAGAAAGATAAAGAGAGATCGGATGGCATCACGTGGCGGTCGTTTGTCAGGAAAGCGTACCATATGTTCGTCTGGGCCGCAGAAGCTTCGCGACCGAACGGCTCCGGCGTTCGGGCCGTGATCCAATATGCGTGGCTCAGGCGGTTCGGGCCACATCATGCATGGGCCGCTGTGATAGTTTTTTAGTAGTAGCACAATGGATTGCCTAAAACAAAAACAAAAAAGCATAATGGTGCCAGCTGAGTATGCTCGCAGGAGCTATATCTCGCTCACGGCGAGATCGAATAAAGTCTCGCCTGAAAGATTTCCTGTGTGATACAGTACTAGGCCAGCCTGTATTCGTGCAATACATCATCATCACTTGCTCACTGCTGGCTCGCTGTTGCTTCGGTTTCCTCTACGTGACTTTTATGTTTCATTTATTTTTTTATTCACCTTTTTTTTCATTTTTCTGTTCTTTCTTTGTTTTTCACGGGGATATTTCGTTTCTTTCTCTGTTTTTACCAGTATATTTTCATTGATTTTTTCTTTCTTTCTCTGTTTTCATACACATTTTGAACAACTTTTTAACATTTTATGAGTACATTTTTCATACATATTTTATATTTTTATATATCAGGAATGTTTTTTATATATACATTAAAAAATTCCAGATACGTGATTAAAAAAATTAAACATATTTTTATGTCTATTTTCTACATACACATTGTACTTTTTTTGTATACAAACATTTATATGTGTGTTTAACATTTTTAAAGTACATGGTTAAATATTTTAAAAACATATATCTTTTGATGTCTACTTTTCCCATAAACATTGTACATTTTTTGTCTTAAAAACAGAAATATTTTCTATATGCGTGTTTAACATTTGTTAAAAGAAAGCGTTAACAATCGGACCGCTGGCCGAATTTCATAGTCGACGGGAACGTCTCCTCCCGCTAAACGCACATTATCGGAAGTCTGAATAAGTACAAGAAAATGCGAGCATCAATGTCAAGTCTGAGACTTGAACTCTGGTGGGCACGAGATAGCAATGTGCTCCTAACTATCCAACCACAGGCTGGTTCGCAAGTGGGTTATATATTAACACTCAGCTGCAGCACGGATCCAAGAAGTATTGTGAGAGTATAAAGTGAACCATGTATTCCCTCAAAAAAAAGTGAACCATGTATTAATAAAGTACTAGCAAAAAAACCCGTGGGTTGCAACGAGAGAAGAAGATACCACATACCCATAACCCAAATAATCATGAGTCAAGAAACCAACAGGTACATGTTCTTTATTTCAACATGACACCCTATCTTGTTGACATTTGTCCGTCGTTGCATTCTTGCATACGATGATCATAGTGCTTATAGAACCACAACGCGCTTGAACGTGGTCAATCATAAACCGTCTCTCTCGTGGCATAAGACGAGGTTTTTCTCTTGCTACATTTATTTCGTCTCCAATTTGTTTGTACGCTATTGATTAAGGTTGCACTCTAAATAGCATTTCTTTTAAATAGTTAAGAGGTAAAAATAACATCATATTCGGATTCTACTCATCTTTCTAATCAAATTTCATGTATAACATGTTAAAATTGGAGTTATGGTTTAAAAGATATGGATATTTCAAAAAAAACATTTGTTCTACGTAGACTGCGGGTTAATTAGCATAAAAGACATGGTGTTTTTTTATAAAAAACGCAAAAAAGATCCAATTTGTCACTTAAAAGTGAACTGCAGGTTGATTACCTGAAAAGTGTAGGGGGTTTGCATAAAATTCGAAAAATGTTCCATTTTGCCACTTAAAATAGGACTGTGGGTTGAATATCAAAAAAACACAGGGACGTTTTTACAAAAATGCCTACAACATACGACCAGAAGCAGCAGTAGCTTTATTATTAGGTAAAGATTACTTAGTTATAACTAACTAATTTACATGGGTAGGGTGTGGGTGCATGCGTTCATATAGGTGAGCGTATCCTTGTGTATGTGATCGACTTCTATGGTACTGTGTTGAAAAAAACTACTATGCATGTTGACTTTTAATTTGATTGTATGTGGCGTTATAACCTTTTTTGACATCAAAGTACTCTTTATTGCAAGGTGATTATCATATTATCTTTTACAAGAGTATCAACAATCTCTACGGGTGGATCTTTCATCCACCCCGCACACACCTTACTTCTATCTAGTTTTTGCTAAATCGTGGGCAGCACAATTATGCCTCTAGGAGCATGCTAAAAAAGTGCGGAAAATCACACGCAAGGTGATATATATCATCAAAAACTGCCGCCGATAGACCGAAAGAGCAACCTCCATTCTTCATTGTCTCTATCACTTTGATGTTGTCGAAGTTCACATCTATGCGGTTACACCCGAATGTAGTTGCCAAACTGAGACCAAACTGTAAGGCCGGTACCTCGGCCATAAGCGCATCTCTGCACCAATTGATTTCCCCGTTTCCCGCCACGACGAATCTGTCATTCGAGTCTCTGATGACAGCGCCACACGAGCCCTTGAGTAAGTCTGGGTCAAAAGCCCCATCCACATTTAGCTTCACATAGTTGCTCCTTGATCTTTCCCAGCCATGTCGCTTGATCGTTGCCTTTGCATCACTCGCCATAGTATTGTTAACATCCAAAGCTCTGATTGCCATTGCCATGAACTTGGGTTCTTAGACCTTTTCATTATGCACTAACTTTCTCTTCTCCCACCATAAATACCAGGAACCAATGGCAATTGCTTCCATTGAATTTCCCAGACCAAGGAACACCCATTCTTCAGCTGGTTATAGCAATAAATACTCTAGCACAACTTCTCCCGCACAACGCATGCTTTATCAATAGCAAAGTCCAAACCCAGTAACCGCCATACCTCTTTAGCTTTTCCACAAGTGACTAACAAGTGCTTGGTATCCTCCGCTCTATACCGCATGTAGGACATTTCCCACTGACTTTTATATGTCTGTTATCCAAAGTCAGACGACAAGGTAGCAATCCTAAGTTCCTAACAAAGTTCGCCAAAGGAAAATTTTAACCTTAGCAGGACAGCTTAAGCTCCAGATTGTCCCCATATTGGTGAATTCCGTGAGGGTCCGATTGTATTTTCTCCTAGTATTTTATGTCCATATTGGTTGTGCCACTCCGCAAAGTATGCCGATCTCACTAAGAAACTCCCATTTTTGCACAAGTTCCATGCTACAAAGTCCGACATATCAAATTCAGACAACGAAATCGCAAGGATCTACGCGACATCAACTTGTCAGAATGTTTGAGGAACCAACTCTTCATCCCAACATCCCGGAACAGGGTCAATGAAATCACTTACTTTTGATAGTAAATTGTCTCCATGAGCCGTGATCACTTTCCTGGTAGGTGAGTTAGGGATCCATTCATCATCTCAAACATTGGTCCAACTACCATCACCGATCCTCGATATATGACCTATTTTTAGTGTCTGCATCCCCAACATAATACTTTGTCATGTGAATGAGGCTCTCTTTTCCAGAGTTGCATTCAATATATCACAATCTGGATAATATTTGGCTTTGAGAACATGGGCACAAAGGGAATCCAAATTACCAATTAATCTCCAAGCCTGTTTCGCAAGCAAGGCTAGGTTAAAACAATGAATATCCCGAAATCCTATTCCACCTTCTTTCTTTGGCACACACAACTTCCACCATGCAAACCGGTGTATTCTCCTCTGATTGTCACTATCACCGGACCAATAATGCGACATCGCATCTGTAATTCCTTTACAAATCTGTTTTGGAATTTTGAAAATCAACATTGCATAAGATGGTATAGCCTGTACAACTAATTTGAGTAGCACTTCCTTTCCTCCTGTTGAAAGTTGCCTTTTCTTCCATCCCATAATTCTTTTCATAACTCGGTCCACCAAAAGCTGGAAACAATATGTCCTACCTAAACCCACCGTGGATGTTAAGCCTAGATAAGTATCCGATATGCCACGACCATTATACTCAAACTGCTGCAAATTTATTCCTTCATCTCAACTATAGCATTAGGACTAAAAAATACACTTGACTTGTCCACACTAACTCTAGTATTAGGGCACAATATGATGCAAGGATTTCTTTCACACACTCAACATTCTCAGTATTGGCCTTCATCGGGATTAATGAATCATCTGCAAACAATAGATTAGTGATGGCTCTTGCTTCCCTACGCACCTCCACTCCCTCAAGCTTCCCTTCTTCCTCGGCTTTAGAGGAAAAGGCACTACAAAAAAACACTCCCGCGATGATAAGTCTTTGTCACAGCAGGTCATGTTTTCTGTCATGCATGTACATGTATGACGATTTTATGACAGAATCAAGATAGTCATACATGTGTTGTCGTAGAAGTGTTCCGTGACAATACTGAAATTATCATCACTGAAAATAAAAAAATTCCGTTTTGTTGTGGGCAGATGAGCAGGGATCATATGGTGCGAAAGCCGAAATGGCCAAGAGTCTCTGAATGGCATTAGTGGCCGCAGATTCACCGAATTCAAGGTAATAAATCCCACTGATAAGAAATACATAGGCCTTACGCCCACTTACCACTTCAATGAGTGTCCAGTTCCATGACGATAAATGCCGCGTCATGGAAGTGTTTTTGTCAAGGGTAACCGACACGTGGAATCCACCGTAATGGGTCGCCATTAAGCTATCGGGTTCGATTTTGGATCCGATAACCTGCTAACAGCCTGGACCAATGGCGATTTTCCACGTGTAAATTTCTCATTCGCCGGAGGATCCACGTGTCAGCTCAGTGTTGGGACAGATGCCATCCCTAGAATGGATGGAATGCGCCTATGATACGTCGACACGTGGCAGGCCCAATAATGTCCCATTTAAGGTAAAAAGGGCAGCCCAGCCAAAGGCCCACAATATTTTACCAAACACTAGTGGGTCGGCCCGTTAACAGCCTGCCATGTTTTAGGTCAAATTACGGCCCATATCAGATCTAGCCCGTTCACAGCCTTTCGTGTTTTGGGCTAAATTACGGCCCATATCAGATCAGGCCCGTTAATAGGCCATTGTGCTTTTGGGCCCATTCTAAGCCGGGTTTGTATTTTGGCTTGTTAAAGGCTCGTTTAACAGTTTGGCCCGATAATTTTTTTGGCCTGTTAGCGGCCCTTGGGTCGTTGTCGGCCCGGTTTCACTTTAGGCCATTTAACGACCCGTGCTGCAACTGGGCTATTTCTTGTCCTAAGTGACTTTCGGCCTCTTAATGGCCCGTAGTCTTCATGGATAAATTTCAGCCCAACATGCCTATCGGCCTGTTAATGGCCCGTGACACAGTTGGGCCTAATTACGACCCGCTTTGAATCAGAGATATAATTCCGTCCATTTTACATTAGCAAATTCAGAGATATAATTTAAAATAGTATTAACATAATATGGCATTGTCCGTATCATCGGCAAAATCAATTAAGACGAAGCAGGAAATGAGATGATGCAGACGTGGGCAGCTTCACCACACCACAAGATTAGAGATCTAGAACACAGGCATACATACAGGGCTAGAGAAAATAAACAGATTTGTTTTGATTAATGTGGATGGTATCAATAAGGGACATGTTTTTACAACTACAACTTGAAACTGGTAGTTGTTGCAAACATCCAATCGGATGCAAACATCCAATCGGATGCAAACACCAAAGTAAACAACAGTGGAGGAAATGATGCCTATCCAAGTCTATACTAGAACAAAGTTTGAAGGCTTGAGAAGGATGGACTTACGTTACATGTTAACACGGGCTACACAAAGCCCTTCTCCATGTAGATGGATAATTCAAGAAATTCCCTAAAGAAACTTCTTCATAGGCGTTGCCTTTATTCTACATTTTGTAAAGAGTAAATATAGATCTAATAATTTTGGAAGAAACAGAGGATAATGAAGCTTTTCAAAAGTTTAGCACTAAATATGGACTTGACTCAGAGATAGTGGCTTATTTTTGTGAATCATTTGCTACTCATGTTGATCTCACTAAGGAGAAGTGGTTTAAATATCACCCACCTATCAAGGAAGAAATTAAAGAACCGGTAATAGCCAAAGATGAAACTATTATTTATAATGTTGATCCAGTTGTACCTACTGCTTATATTGAAAACCCACCTTTTCCTGTTAGGATAAAGGAACATGCTAAGGTTTCAACCGTGGTCAATCAAAGCAATATTAGAGCACCTAAACCTGCTGAACAAATCAAAGTAGAACCTGGTGTTGCTATGGTTAAAGATCTCTTGGTAGAAAATATTGATGGGCATGTTATTTACTTCTATGACGAAGCTGCTAGAATTGCTAAACCAGATGAAAAAGATAAACATAGACCTGTTGTTGGCATGCCTGTTGTCTCAGTCAAAATAGGAGATCACTGTTATCACGGTTTATGTGATTTAGGTGCTTACGTAAGTGCTATTCCTTTAACCTTATATCAAGAAATTATGAATGACATAGCACCCGCTGAAATATAAGACATAGATGTTACTATTAAGCTTGCTAATAGAGACACCATCACACCACTTGGGATCGTTAGATATGTTGAAGTCTTGTGTTGGAAAATAAAATATCCTACTGGTTTTCTAGTTCTTGGTTCCCCACAAGATGACTTTTGTTCCATTATCTTTGCTAGACCTTTCTTGAACACCGTAAATGCTAAAATAGATTGGGAGAAACAAACAGTCAGTGTTAGTTTTGATGATGAATCTCATGAGTTTAATTTTTCTAAGTTCAGTAGAAAACATCATAAGAAAGAATTGCCTAGTAAGGATGAAATAATTGGTCTTGCTTCTATTGCCGTGCCTCCTATTGATCCACTAGAACAATATTTGCTAGACCATGAAAATGATATGCATATGCATGTAAGGAATGAAATAGATAGAATCTTCTTTGAACAACGACCTCTGCTTAAACACAATTTGCCTATTGAAACTCTAGGAGGTCCACCTCCACCTAAAGGTGATCCCATGTTTGAATTAAAACAATTGCCAGACACTTTGAAATATGCTTATCTTGATGAGAAAAAGATATATCCTGTTATTATTAGTGCTAACCTTTCAGAACATGAAGAACAAAGATTATTGAAAATTCTGAAGAAGCACAGAGCAGCTATTGGATATACTCTTGATGACCTTAAGGGCATTAGTCCCACTCTCTGTCAGCACAAGATTAATATGGAACCTGATGCTAAACCCGTTGTTGATCATCAACGATGTTTGAATCCTAAGATGAAAGAAGTGGTAAGAACTGAAATATTAAAGCTTCTGGAAGCAGGTATAATCTATCCCATAGCTGATAGTAGATGGGTAAGTCCCGTTCATTGTGTCCCTAAGAAGGGAGGTATTATTGTTGTTCCTAATGATAAGAATGAACTCATTCCACAAAGAATTTTTACTGGCTATAGAATGGTAATTGATTTTAGAAAATTAAATAAAGCAACTATAAAAGATCATTACCCTTTGCCTTTTATTTATCAAATGCTAGAAAGATTATCTAAGCACACACCTTTTTTCTCGATGGATATTTTGTTTTTTCTCAAATACCTGTTTCACAACCTGATCAAGAGAAAACCACATTTACTTGCCCTTTCAGAACTTATGCTTATAGACGTATGCCTTTTGGTTTATGCAGTGCACCTGCTACCTTTCAACGATGTATGACTGCTATATTCTCTGATTTTTGTGAAAAGATTGTTGAGGTTTTCATGGATGACTTTTCTGTTTACGGAACTTCTTTTGATGATTGCTTAAGCAACCTTGATTGAGTTTCGAAGAGATGTGAGCAACCAACCTTGTATTGAATTTGGAGAAGTGCCACTTTATGGTTAATGAAGGTATTGTCTTGGGGCATAAAATTTCTGAACGAGGTATTGAGGTGGATAAAGCTAAAGTTGATGCAATTGAGAAAGTGCCATGTCCTAGAGATATTAAAGGTATTCGAAGTTGTCTCGGTCATGCTGGTTTCTATAGGAGATTTATTAAAGACTTCTCTAAAATTTCTGGGCCTCTTATAAATCTTTTACAAAAGGATGTTCCATTTGTTTTTTATGATGATTGTGTAGAAGCCTTTGAAACACTTAAGAAAACCTTAATTTCCGCACCTATTGTTCTACCACCTGATTGGAACTTGCCTTTTGAAATTATGTGTGATGCTAGTGATTACGATGTTGATGTTGTTTTAGGACAAAGAGTTGATAAGAAATTAAATTTCATTCATTATGCTAGCAAAACTCTAGACAGTGCCCAAAGAAATTATGCTAATACTGAAAAAGAATTTTTAGCGGTTGTGTTTGCTTGTGATAAATTCAAATCTTACATTGTTGATTCTAAAGTTACTGTTCACACCGATCATGCTGCTATTAAATATCTTATGAAAAAGACAGATGCTAAACCTAGAGTCATTAGGTGGGTTCTCTTGCTAAAAGAATTCGATTTACATATTACTGATAGGAAAGGAGCTGAGAACCCTGTAACTGATAACTTATCTAGGTTAGAGAATATTCTTGATGACCTACAACCTATTAATGATAGCTTTCCTGATGAGCAGTTAGCTGCAATAAATGCTTCCCATAACACTCCTTGGTATGCTGACTATGCTAATTATATTGTTGCTAAATGTATACCACCTAGCTTCACATACCAACAAAAGAAAAAATTCTTCTATGATTTAAGACATTACTTTTGGGATGTCCCACATCTTTATAAAGGAGTAGATGGTATTATTAGACGTTGTGCACCTGAGCATGATCAGGGACAAATCCTACGGAAATGTCACTCTGAAGCTTATGGAGGGCATCATGCGGGAGGTAGTACTGCTCACAAGGTATTGCAATCTGGTTTTTATTGGCCTACTCTCTTCAAGGATGCCCGTAAGTTTGTTTTATCTTGTGATGAATGCCAAATAATTGGTAATATTGGTAAGCGTCAATAAATGCCTATGAATTATTCACTTGCTTTTGAGCCATTTGATATTAGGGGTTTTGATTATATCGGACATTTTCCTTCCTCTAATGGGTATACACATATTTTGGTTGATGTTGATTATGTTACTAAGTGGGTAGAAGCTATTCCAACTAGTAGTGCTGATCACAACACTTCCATTAAAATGCTTAAGAAATTATTTTCCCAAGGTTTGGAGTCCCTAGATATTTAATGACTGATGGTGGTTCACACTTTATTCATGGTGCTTTCCGTAAAATACTTGCTAAGTATGATGTTAACAATAGAATTGCATCACCCTATCATCCTCAATCTAGTGGTCAAGTTGAACTTAGCAATAGAGAAATAAAGCTAATATTACAAAAAAACAGTTAATAGGTCCCGAAAGAATTGGTCTAAGAAATTGGATGATGCACTTTGGGCCTATAGAGCAGCATATAAAAATCCTATTGGTAAGTTTCCCTATTAAATGGTTTATGGAAAAGCTTGTCATTTGCCTCTTGAGTTAGAACATAAAGCATATCGGGCAATTAAAGAACTGAACTATGATTTCAAACTTGCTGGTGAAAAGAGGTTATTTGATATTAGCTCACTAGATGAATGGAGAACCCAAGCCTATGAAAATGCCAAGCTATTTAAAGAAAAAGTTAAAAGATGGCATGACAAAAGAATCCAAAAGCGAGAATTTAAAGTTGGAGAATATGTTCTTTTGTACAACTCTTGTTTCAGATTCTTTGCAGGAAAGCTTCTCTCTAAATGGGAAGGACCATATATCATCGAAGAGGTTTATCATTCAGGAGCCATCAAAATAAATAAATCTGAAGGTACTAACCCGAAGGTTGTCAACGGGCAAAGAATAAAACATTATATCTCAGGTACGCCCATTAATGTTGAAAGCAATATTATCCAAACTATGACACCGGAAGAACACATAAAAGAAACCTTCCGGAACACTCCAGAATAACCGAAAAAGAGGAGGTACGTGATACGGTAAGTAAACGGACTCCGAAAAATCTGTAAAAATATTTTCTGTCGGTTTTGGAATATATTAAAAATTAGGAAAATAAGAAACAACCATGAAGGTAACCCTGGTGGGCACAAGACACCAGGGCGCGCCTGGCCTGGCTTGCCAGGCGCGCCCAGGTGGGTTGTGCCCACCTCGGGTACCTTCCGGACTCCGTTTTCCCCGTTTACTTGTTTCCCAAGATAAAAAAATCTTTATATACCCCCAAACGCATTGAACACTGTATCACGGAGATCTATTCTTGTTTCTTGCTATTTTTCTGTCAGAGTTTTCAAGTCAGGCATCATGTCTTCTCCCTCCTCCAACAACATAAAAGAAGATGCTTGGTTGATGAAGATGGAACTAAAGAGAGAAGAACCAACGGAAGCCTCCAAGGAGGACAAGAGCAAGGAAACTGTCGGAGATCAAGTGCCTGCGGTAGAGCAGGCCTTGCCTGCTGAGGAGGAAGAAGATATCCTTAAACCTTACTATGATCATCTTACCCCCACTGAGATCGAAGCTTTTCGGATCATTGAAACGGTTCGTGTGCGAATAAATTTTATTGGAAATTGCAATTCATGGAAGAATTAATAAGGGAAGAGAAGATTCACATGCAAATACACTACCTTGGACATCTATTATAATTGTGAGCCCCCATCAATATATTATATGCCCAAATTGTTGACGTTGGACAAGGAAGACAACGTAATGATTTATGCTTGTTCATATTCACACAGAAGTTATATTGTCATAGATCCTTTAACATGTGATGCTTGCTCAATATCTTTGCTAGCCAAAAATTCCGCACTAAGTAGAGATACTACTTGTGCATCCAAAACCCTTAAACCCATATCTTGTTTTGAGAGTCCACCATACCTACCTATGGGTTGAGTAAGATCCTTCAAGTAAGTTGTCATCGGTGCAAAAAGGCAATAAAAATTGCTTCTAAATGTGTTAGATCATTTTGTGTAAGAGAAAATTGAGCGTTGTACGAACTTGTAATGGCAAAATAGTAAAGGCGACAAACTACATAATAAAGGTGGCTATCACAAGGGGCAATATGATGTGACGTTTTTTTGCACTAAGAGATTGAGAATACAACCAAAAAGCGCATGGCAACCTCTGCTTCCCTCTGCGAAGGGCCTATCTTTTACTTTTGTGTATTTACTTTTATGCAAGAGTCAAAGTATTCTTCCCTATTCCTTTTTATTTTCTCTTTTGCAAGCATCATGTGGTGAGGAAAGATCTAGGCACATATATCCAGTTGAATATGGGTGTGCATGAGGTATTATTGTTAACATCACCCTTGAGGTGAATACGTTGGGAGGCGAAACTATAAGCCCCTATCTTTCTATGTGTCCGGTTGAAACTTTTTGCTCATGTGTATGCGGTAAGTGTTAGCAATCATCGAAAACTATATGATGGTTGAGTATGTGGACTTGCCAAAAAGGCTCCGATACGTGACCCTTCCTGAAAAGATGATGGATTGTAGTTGCAGAGTTGACTGAGAACATAGTTTGTTGGTCTTCAATAGAGTTTATGCTTTATACTTCGATGTTGTGATGAATTGTTACTTGTTCATGAGAAGTTTATGATAAAAGTTATGTAATAGAAGTTCTATAATAAAGTTTGTTGCCATTATAATAATATACATGATGCTTCTATGTCCGTATTTTGTTTTTATCGACACCTCTCTCTCTAAGCATATGGACATGTTTTTCGATTTCGGTTTTCGCTTGAGGACAAGCGAGGTCTAAGCTTGGGGGAGTTGATACGTCCATTTTGCATCATGTTTTCCTACTGTTATTTATAATGTTTTTATGCATAATAAGGCTTTATGGAGTAATTCTAATGCCTTTTTATCTCATAATATGCAAGGTTCACACAAAGAGGGAGAACCGACAGCTGGAATTCTGGACCTGAAAAGGCTACGCCAGACTTACCTATTCTACACATCTCCAAATGAGCTTAGACTTCACGGAGATTTCTATGCAATAATTAAGAATTATTGGAGCAAATAACTACCAGAGGGTGCCCACCAGGTGGGCACAACCCACCTAGGCGTGCCCTTGTGGGTTGTGCCCTCCTCGGCCCACCTCCAGTGCCCATCTTCTGGTATATAAGTCATTTGGACCTAGAAAAAATGAGGAGAGGACTTTCGGGACGAAGCGCCGCCGTCTCGAGGCGGAACTTGGGCAGGAGCACTTTTGCCCTCCGGCGGAGCGATTCCGCCGGGGGAACTTCCCTCCCGGAGGGGGAAATCATCGTCGTCATCATCACCAACAACTCTCCCATCTTTGGGAGGGCAATCTCTATCAACATCTTCAACAACACCATCTCCTCTCAAACCCTAGTTCATCTCTTGTGTTCAATCTTTGTACCGGAACCTTAGATTGGTACTTGTGGGTGACTAGTAGTGTTGCTTACATCTTGTAGTTGATTACTATATGGTTTATTTGGTGGAAGATTATATGTTCAGATCCATTATGCTATTTAATACCCCTTTGATCTTGAGCATGATTATCATTTGTGAGTAGTTACTTTTGTCCTTGAGGTCACGGGAGAAATCTTGTTGCAAGCAATCATGTGAACTTGATATGTGTTCGATATTTTGATAATATGTATGTTGTGATTCCCTTAGTGGTGTCATGTGAACATCGACTACATGGCACTTCAACTTATTAGGGTCTAAGGGAATGCATTGTGGAGTAGTTATTAGATGATGGGTTGCTAGAGTGACAGAAGCTTAAACCCTAGTTTATGCGCTACTTCATAAGGGACTGATTTTGATCCAAAAGTTTAATGCTATGGTTAGATTTTATCTTAATACTTTTCTCGTAGTTGCGGATGCTTGCGAGGGGGTTAATCATAAGTAGGAGGTTTGTTCAAGTAATAATAGCACCTAAGCACTGGTCCACCCACATATAAAATTATCAAAGTAGCGAATGCGAATCAAACCAATATGATGAAAGTGACTAGATGAAATTCCCGTGTACCCTCAAGAACACTTTTCTTATTATAAGAGACCGTTTTGGCCCGTACTTTGCCACAAAAGGATTGGGCGACCTTGCTACACTTCATTTACCATTACCGTTACTTGCTCATTACAGAAAGTGCAACTAATCCCTGGGTGGTTTTGGTAATTCTTAACAACATATAGCTCATTGAACTAATACTCTTTCAAGATGATCATTTAAGTAAGTTCAATGATTGTCATGCATGGACTAGAGATAGGGGTGGGCAAAAAAACCGAGGACCGAACACCGGAGCCGAAATAACCTAGACCGAAGCCGAAAAACCCGAGGACCGAACCAGCATTTAATCTCAGTGTTAGAATGGAGACATGCATTTTATCTGGTGCTGGTACAAAAGGAAAAGAACAAGGCTTCACATTTCCATTAGTTGTGGACAACAGTAGCACATTTGATCAGTTAAGGGCAACAATTGGTGCCAAATATCCTTGGGGATTATATGATGCTGTGGAGATAAGGTATTGGGATGCATCCAAAGTTGCTTGGGTTCCTATTCAGTCTGATAGTGAGTTAGGTGTCATGTTTGCTACCAATGCACAAACCATGTCATGCAATATGGAAATCAATGTTATTCATAGGCCTAGATCACAGAAAAATTCCAATCCCACTGGTTCAAGGCCCTCTAGTACTAAAGCATCTAGAAAACTGACTAAAACAAGGGCAACAAGAAGCAGCTGCAAGCCACCTACAACTCCTAGTGCAAATGTTCAGTCAGAGCATTCTTGCAGTAAAACCCAGGCTAAACCTAGCACAGCTGTTGATCCTGTTGTGGAGGAAGCAGAGCCTGATGCAGTACCTTTGTCTGATGAAGAGGATGAGAAACTTTACCCAGGATATACTGAGCACAACATGGAGGAAGATAAAGCAAATGAGTCCTACATTCCTGCTGAATTTTTAGATACAGATGAAGATGAGAAGCTAGAGGAAAAGGACAATGCAGAATTTGGAACTGAAGATGAGGACATACCTGTAATGATGTATGACAGAGAAAATCCCTCTATTGAGGAGGGGGTAGTTTTTCCTTCTCCAGTTGAGTGTAGAAATGCAGTTGCAACTTTCTCAATTAAGAGTGAAACAGAGTTCATTATTTTGAAAAGTGACCCAACAAGGTTTACTATCAAATGTGCCTCTGAGAGATGTAAGTGGAGGCTACATGCCTCTTTAATGAGGAGAAGCACATTATTTCAGGTACTTATGCATTTTCTTCTTTCTGTAGTTTCTATAGTAATTGTGAAACAATTCTGTTGCATTTACTAACTGTTTGTTCTTCTTCTTTTTAGATTAAGGTCAACCCTTACCCTCACAATTGTCCAAGTGTTAATAGATCTCAGAGATTGAGGGCTGCAAAGAGAAGATGGATAGCAGATGCTTGTATGCAGTGGCTTAGAAATAATCCAGGCATGGGCCCAAAGGAAATTCAGCAGAGGTTGACTGAGAAATATGGAGTGGAGGTGCCATACAGTAGGTGTTATTTTGGTAAAGAGCTGGCACTAGACAAGATGTTTGGGAAGTACAGTGAGAGTTTCAGTCTTATTTATTCATTCAAAGCTGAAGTTGAGAGAACATCACCAGGCAGTGTAGTTGAAATCGACAAGCACACTGTGGAGTACACAGTGAGAGGAAAGAAAATGTACAAGGAGTGCTTCAGAAGAGTTTTTGTGTGTTTCAAGGCATGTCAAAAAGGTTTCTTGGAGGGGTGCAGGCCTTATCTTGCTGTGGATGCAACTGCACTGAATGGTAGGTATAGGGGTCAGCTTGTTTCTGCTTGTGCCCTTGATGCTCACAACTGGTTATTCCCTGTTGCCTATGGTGTCATAGAAGCAGAGTCAACTGAGAGCTGGACTTGGTTTTTTCAACAACTGAAGAAACTCATAGGGCATCCAGATGGTTTAGTCATACATACTGATGCTTGCAAAGGATTGGAGACAGCTGTTGATGATGTATTTGCTGGAGTAGAGCACAGGGAGTGCATGAGACATTTGGCTCAGAACTTCAGCAAGAAGTTCAAAGGCAAGTTCTATGATGACAATTTGTGGCCATGCTCACTTACATACAGCATAAAGAAGCACAACTACCATCTAAATCAGTTGCACAGCAGGCCCAAAGTTAAAGAATATTTAGAGGAGCACCACACAAAAATATGGGCTAGGGCACTCTTCAATGATACTTGCAAAGTGGACTATGTGAACAACAACCTAGCTGAAGCTTTCAACTCAAGGATCAAGAAATACAAGGGGCTTCACATAGTAGATTTGTGTGACAAGATCAGGCAGTATATTATGCAGAAATTTGATATCAGGAACAGGATTGCCATTGACCATTTTGAAGGCCACTTGATTGTTCCATCTGTAATGAAGGCCTTAATGGCAAAAACTAAAGGTTTAGAGATGACTTTGATTAGGAGAAGCCCAAAAGAGGCTGAAGTTACTGCTACTGAGAAAGAAAAAAGAGAATGGAGGTACCCAGTTGACTTGGAGAACTGGACTTGTAGTTGCAGACAGTGGCAAATAACTGGTAAGCCATGCATCCATGCTCTCTTCTTTATCACTGCTCTAAGAGGTGAAGCTAGTGCAATAGATCAGTATGTGCACAACTTTTACTCTGTTGAGAAATTCAGAGCTACATATGCTGATAACCTTCCAGCTTTGGAAGGAAAACAACAGTGGGAAATTGTGAATCCAGGATTTAAACTCTGTGCTCCAGTTCAAAACAGAGCACCAGGCAGGCCTAGGAAAAGTAGGATAAGGTCTAGCAGTGAAGGAAAGGGACTTGGTCCCAGGAAGTACAAGTGTGACAGGTGTGCTAGGCCACCATGCAAACAAGTGCAAAAATTCAGTTGATGCAGCATTTGGTGAAGATGAACATTGGGGAGCAGAGAATGCAGAAGAGCCAGCAGTGAAAGAGCTAGCAGATCCACTAGAAGTAGTTGATGGAACAGATGGAGAGGAAGGATATCCACCAGCAGATCCACTAGAAGTAGTTGATGGAACAGATGGAGAGGAAGTACATCCACCAGCAGATCCACCACAAGAGACAGCTAGAGAGCCAACACCATCATCTACAAATGCTAGTGTAGTCAGGTACATCTGTGTTTGTGTGTATGTTTGTTTATGTTTGTTATCATGCACAAAGGATGAAATGTAATATGTTTGCACTTGTGACAGCCCCAGGAAGAATTACAAGAGGGCAGCAGCTAGAGGAGCTTCTCCAGTTAAGAAGCAGACAACAACACCTCAAGTTCCTGTTGTACTAGCCCCCAACCCAGCAAAGAACACCAAAAGCAGAAGTAGGCTAGCCCCAAATCCAGCTGAGAACACCAGGAGCAAGAAACTGAAGTTCTAGTTCTTGTTGTGCCCCAATATCATTCTGTGTGTCCTATTGAACTGCTTGGTGATGAAGTATTGTGTGTCCTGTTGAACTACTAGGTGATGACCTTGTTTGAAGTTGTTGAACTACTGTGTGTTTTAAGTTGTTGAACTACTGTGTGTTTTAAGTTGTTGAACTACTGTGTGTTTGAAGTTGATGAAGTACTGTGTGTTTTAAGTTGTTGAACTACTGTGTGTTTGAAGCTGATGAAGTTGTTTCAAGTTGTGGAATTTGATGCTTGTTCCCTTAATGATATGTGATGCTTGTTCCCTTAATGATAATTCATGTAACAATATGAACCAAATTGTCGTTGTCGACGACAATTTGGTCATGTACACAAGTAATGCAACAAAATGAACCAAATTGTCGTCATCGACGACAATTTGGTCATGTACCTAAGTCATCTAACAGAATGAACCAAATTGTCATCGTCGACGACAATTTGGTCATGTACCTAAGTCATCTAACAATATGAACCAAATTGCTTTCATCATCCAACAACAAACTGCATTACATTAAGTTTGGTACATTAATACAAGGGATCCCTTACAACAAACATACTTGATTCACTCACTGCCTTGAACATGCAACAAGTACAACACATACAATAATTCCAGCAAACAACACTACCCAAACATTGAGCATCTCATCTCTCTCCTTCAGTTTCTTCTTCAAAGCACGGTTCTTCTTTGTCAGCTCCATATTTTCCCTCTGCAATTTGTGAGACTTGATCCAGCTGCGTTCAACCTCTGCATGTAGATCTTCAAATGCAAGAGCCACACGTAGTGGAGGAGGAAGGTCAACCCAAACCACCCACTTGCACTCATCTGGTAACTAGTTACATCAGAAAAGAACAATAGATTTAGAAATTTCACATTAGCAGCAACCAAATCGGAAACAAATTGGCAATATTAGTTGATTACATCAAGTGAGCATCCTAAAAAACGCCGGCCAGTGCTAGCCCCTCCCCAAGCCACCCGACGAGCAGGAACTAGCCCATGACCAGGGCATCGATGCTTCGACCTCGATTCCAAGCCGCAAAATGATTCGTCTGGGTGATGGTACTCTGAGACAAACTCCACAATCCCAATCCCATCGATCTAAATTGAAAAAGAGCAAAAAAACCAAATGAGAGAAACCCTAGAATGATATTGGGGTCGAATCCTAATGGAGTGCTTCACTTACCTCTGCTTCCAAACCAACCGCGGTCGATGAGCTCGAGGACCCGAAGCTCGTCGTCCGCATCTTCTCCTCCCTTCAGTCCTCTCCCGCGCCTCTGGATCTGTTCTTCACCAACGCCTCTATCTGATTCCCCAAGTGAGCTCGAGGAGGACGAAGCGGTAAGGGGGCAATGGCCACAGGGGAAAAATTGTCCAAAACGGAGCGCCGTATACGGTCAAACGGCGCTGACCAAGCGGAACCATGACGGAAGGGCAAAAATGAAAGAATCCCAAAGTGGCTTGGACAGAACAGGTGAGTTTCTGAAACTAGGGGTAAAACAGACGAGTGGGACACAACTAGGGGCACAAAATTAATTATCCCAAATTCAAAAACGGAATTACTTCGGTGCATTTGGTCATGGGACCAGGTTGACCGAATTCCCGAACTGACCAAAGTGTTGTACGAAGCCCATCATAACAAAGCCCAATAGCCCAATCCATATGCAGCTTTTCTAGCCTTTTTCTCAACCCAAGCAACGCAACGCCACACGCCCACACCTTATCCCCAAACGAGCTTTAATCTTCACGCAGCACCGCCGCATCCATTTGCTTGCTCTGCCCATGGCTCCCACTCGACGGCGGCGACTGGCGGCAGCGGCCATGTTCCCACACAGCGGCAGCCGAAGATGCACATGCCTCCCACTTGGCGCGGGGCGGCCGTGGGCCGTGGCTCCCACGAGACGGCGGCGCGGCGCCCCTGGCTCCCACGAGACGACGGCGGCCGTGCACATGGCTCCCATACGACGGCGGCGCGTCGCCCCTGGCTCCCAAGCGATGGCGGCCGACGACGTCATGGCTTCAACCATCACAGCCAGCGGTTATACCTAAGGATTCCAACCACAATGTCCGGTTGTTGCTCGCTCTTTTTCTGACTCCCGATTTATTTTTCTTTTCTGATGGATTGAATCCCGATTTGTGCTTCGTAACCAATGCTTATCCTGATTTCAGTGCTCTTCGGTTATAACCGAATACTGAACCGAATTGTCAATGCACCGTAGTCTCGGTTACTGCTTTTTTTAAGGACCGAACGGTTAGTAAATCTAGGAAACCGAATTTAAGGACAAACCGAAGCACCGAACCATTCGGTTCGGTCTAACCGAATGCCCAGTCCTAACTAGAGACGTGGACCCCTCAAAATGCTAAGGACACATACTGGCAAAAGCTCAAGACTCTACATTTTCCTTTTAGTGATCCAAGATCACATTGAGTCTATAGGAAAAGCCAATACTACTAAAAGGGGATGAGGTGTTTCTTAATGGCTTGCTTGCTCAAAATGTTTAGTGATATGCTCCAAAAGCCCTCAACCACTTTCTCAATTCCATATATGTCCTAAACCTAAAGTCAAACTCGGCCCCATCGATTTGATCTATCCGGCGCCACCGAGTTCTTTTGACATAGCCATAGCCAGAAACTCTAATCAGTTCGGGCTCACCGATAGGGATCTCTGTTTCCCTTCGTAATGTTTCGGTCTAACCGAAATGAGCGATAGCTCCCACCGAATTCGCAATGCAAACTCTCTGCTTCCTTTTCGTAACGTTTCGGTCTCACCAAAATGAGCGATCGGTCCCACCGAGTTTGCCTGACCAACTCTCTGTTTGCCTATTACTGAAATCGGTCTTACCAAGTTCATGTGATCGGTCTCATCGAGATCAAGTTATGCCCTAACCCTAGCGCATCGGTCCCACCGAGTTGATCATGTCGGTCCCATCGAAAAGCCTAACATTCACATTTTGAACTGAATCGGTCTAACTGAGTTTCACTATTCAGTCCCACCGAGTTTGGTAAATTGTGTGTAACGGTTAGATTTTGTGTGGAGGCAATATATACCCCTCCCCCTTCCTCCATTCGTGGGGAGAGCTATCAGAACTTGCCTACACTTCTAGCATTCATTTTCTGAGAGAGAACCACCTACTCATGTGTTGAGACCAAGATATTCCAATCCAACCACAAGAATCTTGATCTCTAGCCTTCCCCAAGTTGCTTTCCACTCAAATCATCTTTCCATCATATCCAAATCTGTGAGAGAGAGTTGAGTGTTGGGGAGACTATCATTTGAAGCACAAGAGCAAGGAGTTCATCATCAACACACCATCTATTACCTTTTGGAGAGTGGTGTCTCCTAGATTAGTTAGGTGTTACTTGGGAGCCTCCGTCAAGATTGTGGAGTTGAACCAAGGAGTTTGTACGGGCAAGGAGATCGCCTACTTCGTGAAGATCTACCCTAGTGAGGCAAGTCCTTCATGGGCGATGGCCATGGTGGCATAGACAAGGTTGCTTCTTCGTGGACCCTTCGTGGGTGGAGCCCTCTATGGACTCGCGCAACTGTTACCCTTCATGGGTTGAAGTCTCCATCAATGTGGATGTACGATAGCGCCACCTATCGGAACCACGCCAAAAATCTCTGTGTCTACATTGCGTTTGCTCCCTCCAAACTCCCCCTTTACCTTCATATGCAATGATTTACATTCCGCTGCTATACTCTTATAATTGCATGTGTAAGTTGATTGCCTGACTTGTGATAAGTTGCTAAAATCTGCCAAGACTTAAAATTGGGAAAAGGCTAGATTTTTATTTGGTCAAGTAGTCTAATCACCCCCATCTAGACATACTTTCGATCCTACAAGTGGTATCAGAGCTTTGGTCTCCATTTTCCTTGATTTCCACAGCTTTGGTGATCATAGCCTCGGTTTCACAACCTAGGAGAGTATGGCGTCTAGCGAGGGAAATTACCACCGTAGATGTCCTTACTTTGATGGTACTAATTTTGCTAGTTGGAAGCATAAGATGAAAATGCATATTCTTGGACATAACCCTGCTGTTTGGGCTATTGTGTGTATTGGCTTGCAAGGTGAATTCTTCGATGGGAGAGAACCTAATCGTGAAGCTACCGCGAAAGAATAGAAGATGTTGCATGATACGTCTCCAACGTATCTATAATTAATGAAGTATTCATGCTATTATATTATCCTTCTATGATGCTTTATATGCATTTATATGCTATTTTATATGATTTTTGGGACTAACCTATTAACCTAGAGCCCAGTGCCAGTTTTTATTTTTTCCTTGTTTTTCAGTTTTACAGAAAAGGAATACCAAATGGAGTCCAATTGACGTGCCAATTTTTGATGATTTTTTATGGACCAAAAGAAGCCCCCGGAGTAAAAGAGTCGGGCCAGGAGAGTCCCGGGCTGCCCACGAGGGTGGGGGCGCGCCCACCCCCCTGGGCGTGGGCCCCTGCCTCGTGGACAACCCAGAGACCCCCCTGACGTGAGACCTACGCCAAAAAATCCTATAAATACTGAAACCTCCAGGGAACAGAATAGATCGGGAGTTCCGCCGCCGCAAGCCTCTGTAGCCACCAAAAACCAATCGAGACCCTGTTCTGGCACCCTGCCGGAGGGGGGATCCCTCACCGGTGGCCATCTTCATCATCCCGACGCTCTCCATGACGAGGAGGGAGTAGTTCACCCTCGGGGCTGAGGGTATGTACCAGTAGCTATGTGTTTGATCTCTCTCTCTCGTGTTCTTGAGGTGATACGATCTTGATGTATCGCGAGCTTTGCTATTATAGTTGGATCTTATGATGTTTCTCCCCCTCTACTCTCTTGTAATGGATTGAGTTTTCCATTTGAAGTTATCTTATCGGATTGGGTCTTTAAGGATTTGAGAACACTTGATGTATGTCTTGCATGTGCTTATCTGTGGTGACAATGGGATATCACGTGATCCACTTGATGTATGTTTTGGTGATCAACTCGCGGGTTCCGTGACCTCGTGAACTTATGCATAGGGGTTGGCACACGTTTTCGTCTAGACTCTCCGGTAGAAACTTTGGGGCACTCTTTGAAGTTCTTTGTGTTGGTTTGAATAGATGAATCTGAGATTGTGGTGATGCATATCGTATAATCATACCCACGGATACTTGTGGTGACATTGGAGTATCTAGGTGACATTAGGGTTTTGGTTGATATGTGTCTTAAGGTGTTATTCTAGTATGAACTCTTGAATAGATCGATCCGAAAGAATAACTTTGAGGTGGTTTCGTACCCTACCATAATCTCTTCGTTTGTTCTCCGCTATTAGTGACTTTGGAGTGACTCTTTGTTGCATGTTGAGGGATAGTTATATGATCCAATTATGTTATTATTGTTGAGAGAACTTGCACTAGTGAAAGTATGAGCCCTAGGCCTTGTTTCCTAGCATTGCAATATCGTTTGTGCTCACTTTTATCATTAGTTACCTTGCTGTTTTTATATTTTCATATTACAAAAACCTATATCTACCATCCATATTGCACTTGTATCACCATCTCTTCGCGAACTAGTGCACCTATACAATTCACCATTGTATTGGGTGTGTTGGGGACATAAGAGACTCTTTGTTATTTGGTTGCAGGGTTTCTTGAGAGAGACCATCTTCATCCTACGCCTCCCACAGATTGATAAACCTTAGGTCATCCACTTGAGGGAAATTTGCTAATGTCCTACAAACCTCTGCACTTGGAGGCCCAACAACGTCTACAAGAAGAAGGTTGTGAAGTAGACATCAAGCTCTTTTCTGGCGCCGTTGCCGGGGAGGTTAGTGCTTGAAGGTATATCTTTAGATCTTGCAATCGAATCTTTTAGTTTCTTGTTTTGTCACTAGTTTAGTCTATAAAATAAAACTACAAAAAAATGGAATTAAGGTTGCCTCATATGCTTCATCTTTTTAATGTCTTTCGTGAAAATAAGGATTCCGATAATTGTGCCAAAGTGTTAGAAGAAGAATGTATTAAAATGTTTGGCACTAAATCCTTGGATGATGAGCATGATTGCAATGTTGTTAGTATGAATTCTTTGAATACCCATGATGCTAATGATATACAAAGCCACAAGCTTGGGGAAGCTATGTTTGATGAAGATGATATTTTTTGTCCCCCAAGTTTTGATGAGAAAATTTATTATGATGAAAACATGCCTCCTATTTATGTTGATTATATTGATGAAAGTGGATTTGGAGAGGTCATGACTTTATTTAGTGATGAATCCACTATTTTGGAAGAGGTTCCAATTGATTATGAGAATAAAGTTGATATCTATGATGATTATTGTGATGACTTGTATGCTATAAAGAATAAAGATAACCATGAAACTTGTCATCATGATTTTAATTTGCAATTGGATTATGCTTCACATGATAGTTATTATTTTGTTGAGTTTGCTCCCACTATTATTGATGATAATACATTTGCTTATGTGGAGAGTAGTAAAATTTCTATGCAAGTAGATCATGAAAAGAATGCTTTATGTGCTGGTTATATGGTTGAATTCATTCATGATGCTACTGAAAATTATTATGAGAGAGGATCATATGCTTCTACATATTGCAATAATATCAAGTTTCCTCTCTATGTGCTTAAAGTTTTGAAGTTATGCTTGTTTTGCCTTCCTATGCTAGTTGATTATTGTTCCCATAAGTTGTTTGCTCACAAAATCCCTATGCATAGGAAGTGGGTTAGACTTAAATGTGCTAGTCATATTCTTCATGATGCTCTCTTTATGTTTCAATTCTTATCTTTTAGGTGAGCATCATTGAAATCATCATGCCTAGCTAGGGGCGTTAAACGTTAGCGCTTGTTGGGAGGCAACCCAATTTTATTTTTGTTCCATGCTTTTTGTTCTTGTTTAGTAATAAATAAATCATCTAGACTCTGGTTAGATGTGGTTTTATGTTTTAATTAGTGTTTGTGCCAAGTAAGACCTATAGGATCTTCTTGGATGATAATTATTTGATCTTGCTGAAAAAGACAGAAACTTTTTGCTCACGAAAACAATTGTTAAAAATCACCAGAAAGTGATAAAATACTTATTCCAATTGCATTAGATCAATAATCAAATTATCTAGGTCTTCCTATTTTTTCAGATTTTTCTGAGTTCCATAAGTTTGCGTTTGATGCAGATTACTACAGACTGTTCTGTTTTGACAGATTCTGTTTTCTATGTGTTGTTTGCTTATTTTGATGAATCTATGAGTAGTATCGAAGGGTATGAACCATAGATAAGTTGGAATACAGTAGATATTACACCAATATGAATTTAGAATGAGTTCACAACAGTACCTAAGTGGTGATTTATTTTCTTATACTAACGGAGCTTACGAGTTTTCTGTTGAGTTTTGCGTTGTGAAGTTTTCAAGTTTTGGGTAAAGATTCGATGGACTATGGAATAAGGAGTGGAAAGAGACTAAGCTTGGGGATGCCCAAGGCACCCCAAGGTAATATTCAAGGACAACCAAGAGCCTAAGCTTGGGGATGCCCCGGATGGCATCCCCTCTTTCGTCTTCGTTCATCGGTAACTTTACTTGGAGCTATATTTTTATTCACCACATGATATGTGTTTTGCTTGGAGTGTCATTTTATTTTGTTAGTATTTTCTTGCTGTTATTTAGAATAATGTTTTGCATCTCTATTTTCAATAAAAACGTCAAGGATAGCCTTTACCATGCTTATTCTGAAAGTATACATGTTGCTGTTTCAAAACAGAAAGTTTATCGCAGTTGCAAAAATTCCCTAGAAAAGCCAGAATATGATAAAATGTTGAAACTTTTTGCATGATAAGCTCTGATAAATTTTCTACAGTTTGGTAGAATTGCATAATGTTTGGAGTTAGGGAACTATTGATACTCTTGCATTCTTTACAGACTGTACTGTTTTGGCAGATTGTTGTTGTGTTTGCATTGCTTGCATATGTTTGCTTGTTTAATGATTCTATTTGAGGATAGGAGTATTAAATATGCAGAGACATTTAGTATGCAATGTTGAATAATAATTTTAGTGATTTGTTACAATAGAAAATGATAAGGTTTTTGCATTGGTTTATACTAACTTATCTCACGAGTTCTTGTTGAGTTTGGTGTGGATGAAGCTTTCGAGATTTAGGAAACCCTGATATGAGAGGAATTAAGGAGACACAAAAGCTCAAGCTTGGGGATGCCCAAGGCATCCCAAGATAATATTTCAAGAAGTCTCAAGCGTCTAAGCTTGGGGATGCCCTGGTTGGCATCCCACCTTTCTTTTTCGACAACTATCGGTTAGTATCGGTTGATCCTAAGTTTTTGCTTCTTCACGTGATGTTTGCTATTCATAGAATGTAATTTTATTTTGTTTTGCTTGCTGTTTGAGTAAAATATCAAGTTCTAAAATTCTTAAATGAGAGAGAGTCTTCACATAGCTACATAATTATTTAACTACTCATTGATCTCCACTTATATCTTTTTGGAGTAGTTTGTCATTTACTCGTGTGCTTCACTTATGTCCTGTGAGTAAATAGTTGAATGAGCGAATATCATAAATCTGAAATTATATATGTTTCATATGCTTATCCCATGGGGAGTAACGACTTCACATATAAGTGGAGGTGGTAAATTTATTGAAGGTCAGCAAACATTGTATTGGTCACTTGAACAATTCATGAAAGAATATTGAGGGAAGAGAGATTTCACATATAAATATACTATCTTGGACATCTTTTATGATTGTGAGAACTCATTAAAATATGACATGCTAAAAGGTTGATGTTGGACAAGGAAGACAACGTAATGGGTTATGTTTTCTTATATCCGAAATAAAATATATTGTCATGTATCATTCAACATGCTGAGCTTGCCTTTCCCCCTCATGCTAGCCAAATTCTTTGCACCAAGTAGATATACTACTTGTGCTTCCGAATATCCCTTAAACTAGTTTTGCCATGAGAGTCCACCATAACTACCTATGGATTGAGTAAGATCCTTCAAGTAAGTTGTCATCGGTGCATGCAACAAAAATTGCTCTCTAAATATGTATGATCTATTAGTGTGGAGAAAATAAGCTTTATACGATCTTGTGATGTGGAAGCAATAAAAGCAACGGACTGCATAATAAAGGTCTGTATCACAAGTGGCAATATAAAGTGATGTTCTTTCGCATTAAGATTTTGTGCATCCAACTATAAAAGCGCATGACAACCTCTGCTTCCCTCTGCGAAGGGCCTATCTTTTATTCTTGTCTTATACCTTATGCAAGAGTCATGGTGATCTTCACCTTTTCTTTGTACATTTTATCCTTTGGCAAGCACATTGTGTTGGAAAGATCCTGATATATATATCCGATTGGATGTAAGGCATCATGAACTATTATTGTTGACATTGCCCTTGAGGTAAAAGGTTGGGAGGTGAATCTATAAGCCCCTATCTTTCTCTGTGTCTGATTAAAACTTTGAACCCATAAATATCGCGTGAGTGTTAGCAATTGTGAAAGACTAAATGATAGTTGAGTATGTGAAGTTTGCTGAATCAAAGCTCTGACATAGACCCTTCCTGAAAATAAGATGAATTGTAATTGTTTGATGACTAATATCACGGTTTGTTAGTTTTCAAGAAAGTTTATGATCTATACTTTAACATGTGAATAGTTTGTTACTTGATCATGAGAAGTTTTATGAGTTGAGCTACTGTTATGATATATAATGATGCTAGAAAAGGTGATTGAAATTATCATTGATCAAACTTGTGCACCCGCTAGCATTCACACTTCATAAATTATCTCTTTTATCATTTACCTACTCGAGGACGAGCAGGAATTAAGCTTGGGATGCTGATACGTCTCCAACGTATCCATAATTAATGAAGTACTCATGCTATTATATTATCCTTCTACGATGTTTTATATGCATTTATATGCTATTTTATATGATTTTTGGGACTAACCTATTAACCTAGAGACCAGTGCCAGTTTCTGTTTTTTCCTTGTTTTTCAGTTTTACAGAAAAGGAATACCAAAAAGTCCAATTGACGTGCCAATTTTTGACGATTTTTTATGGACCAAAAGAAGCCCCCGGAGTAAAAGAGTTGGGCCAGGAGAGTCCCGGGCTGCCCACGAGGGTGGGGGGCGCACCCACCCCCCTGGGCGCGGGCCCCTGCCTCGTGGACAACCCGGAGACCCTCCTGACGTGAGACATATGCCAAAAAATCCTATAAATACTGAAACCTTCAGGGAACAGAATAGATCGGGAGTTTTGCCGCCGCAAGCCTCTGTAGCCACCAAAAACCAATCAGGACCCTGTTCCGGCACCCTGCCGGAGGGGGGATCCCTCACTGGTGGCCATCTTCATCATCCCGGCGCTCTCCATGACGAGGAGGGAGTAGTTCACCCTCGGGGCTGAGGGTATGTACCAGTAGCTATGTGTTTGATCTCTCTCTCTCTCTCTCTCTCTCGTGTTCTTGAGGTGATACGATCTTGATGTATCGCGAGCTTTGCTATTATAGTTGGATCTTATGATGTTTCTCCCCCTCTACTCTCTTGTAATGGATTGAGTTTTCCCTTTGAAGTTATCTTATCGGATTGAGTCTTTAAGGATTTGAGAACACTTGATGTATGTCTTGCATGTGCTTATCTGTGGTGACAATGGGCTATCACGTGATCCACTTGATGTATGTTTTGGTGATCAACTTGCGGGTTCCGTGACCTCGTGAACTTATGCATAGGGGTTGGCACACGTTTTCGTCTTGACTCTCCAGTAGAAACTTTGGGGCACTCTTTGAAGTTCTTTGTGTTGGTTTGAATAGATGAATCTGAGATTGTGGTGATGCATATCGTATAATCATACCCACGGATACTTGTGGTGACATTGGAGTATCTAGGTGACATTAGGGTTTTGGTTGATATGTGTCTTAAGGTGTTATTCTAGTATGAACTCTTGAATAGATCGATCCGAAAGAATAACTTTGAGGTGGTTTCGTACCCTACCATAATCTCTTCGTTTGTTCTCCGCTATTAGTGACTTTGGAGTGACTCTTTGTTGCATGTTGAGGGATAGTTATATGATCCAATTATGTTATTATTGTTGAGAGAACATGCACTAGTGAAAGTATGAGCCCTAGGCCTTGTTTCCTAGCATTGCAATATCGTTTGTGCTCACTTTTATCATTAGTTACCTTGCTGTTTTTATATTTTCATATTACAAAAACCTATATCTACCATCCATATTGCACTTGTATCACCATCTCTTCGCGAACTAGTGCACCTATACAATTTACCATTGTATTGGGTGTGTTGGGGACACAAGAGACTCTTTGTTATTTGGTTGCAGGGTTGCTTGAGAGAGACCATCTTCATCCTACGCCTCCCACGGATTGATAAACCTTAGGTCATCCACTTGAGGGAAATTTGCTACTATCCTACAAACCTCTGCACTTGGAGGCCCAATAACGTCTACAAGAAGAAGGTTGTGAAGTAGACATCATTGCAATACAATGCTCAAGCTTGCGATATCCTCTTCAACGGATTGTGCCCCGAAGAATTCAACAAAATCAGCCATCTTGAGAATGCAAAGGAAATTTGGAATACTTTGATTGATATGCACGAAGTTACCGACTCCGTCAAGGAATCCAAATTGGATGTGCTTCAAAGTCAGCTTGACAAGTTCAAAATGAAGGAAGGTGAAGGTGTCGCTGAAATGTACTCTAGGCTTGCTCTTATCACAAATGAGATTAACGGCTTAGGGAGTGAAGAGATGATCGACAGATTCATCATCAAGAAGATCCTAAGATCCTTGGATGGAAAATATGATACCGTGTGTACTTTGATCCAAATGATGCCCAATTACAAAGATCTCAAGCCAACCGAAGTCATTGGAAGAATTGTTGCTCATGAGATGTCACTCAAGGATAAATAAGAGCTTCACAACAAGTCTAGTGGTGCTTACAAAGCCTCATGTGATGCTCCTACATCATCAAGTGGGAAACAAGCCTTCAATGAAGAATTGAGCCTAATGGTGAAGAACTTCAACAAGTTCTACAAGAGTAGAAGCAAAGAAAGAAGTTCCAAGTCAAGGTCCTACAATGACAAAAGATCTTCTAGTCGTGAGCGTAATTGCTACAATTGTGGAAGACCCAGACACTATTCCAATGAGTGTACGGCTCCCTACAAAAGAAGATAAGAATCACCTAAAAGGAGAAGCAAGGATCACCTAAAAGGAGAAGCAAAAGAAAAGAATCACCTCCAAGGGAGAGAAGGAGTAGAGATGATCATTATGAACGAAGAACCTCTCGCAAAAGCAAGGATTCGGAAAGGAAGGACAAGTCATCAAGGAGCTATACAAAACGAAGACATCAAGCTCATGTTGGTGAATGGGTATCCAGCTCCGACTCCGATCACCACTCCAAGAGAAGTCATCACTCCGACTCCGAATATACTCAAGATGAAGGTGTTGCCGGTCTAGCACTTGTGTCAACCAACTCCTATGACATTTTTGATTCAAAAATGAAGGAATTGGAAGATGCTTCATGGCTAAAGGCCCAAAGGTATCACACCCCGAGTATGTTGATTTCAATAGTGATGAATATGATTTGCTAGGTGATGATGATTTACTTGTTGATAACTCTAGTGATGAAAACTATGATGAACTTGCTATTAATCATGCTAATCAAGATAAAACGAATGACGATGATAAGAAGGAGATTGAGCGTCTAACTAAAGAACTAAACACCCTTAAGTTAGCTCATGAAACTACCTTAGAATATCATCGAGAACTTTTAAAGACTCATGAGAAGCTACACTTTGAAAAGCTCAACCTAGAGCAAGAGCATGGGTTCTTAAAAGCAATGAATGATGATCTTCGTAAGAAAAGTTCTTCTTACATTGCCAAGCGTTTACTCTTGTCTACTTACATGCCACAAGTAAAATCTAGTAACAAGAACAAGAAAGATTCTTCATCTAGTAGTAACAATAATCATGCTAAATCCAATATTGTTGCTTCTAGTAGTTATCTTGATTCCACTAATGATTCTCTTAGCCAAGTTACACTTGAGCAATAAAATAGCTTATTGAAGGGAATTATAGAGAAAGGTGTTTACAAGAGCCTTGCCGGAAGTAAGAAATTTGAGGAAATTGTACGCAAGCAAGGAAGGCACCGGAAGAATCAAGGTGTTGGTTTTGAACAAAAGTTCAATGCCAATGGAGTTGAGTGGGAAGAAGATCAATACCCCAAGAAGAAGTTTGTTCCTCAACAAGAGAAGTATGATCCTACTTCCTTCAAGGGTACACAAGATCAAGATGATCTTCCACCACAAGACCACAAGCAAAAAGGCAAGGACAAGCTTCAAGAGGAGATTGATGCATTTGAAGAAGCTCCCAAGGCCTTGGTCAAGTGGGTTCCCAAGACTACATCAAGTTCTACTTCATCAAGTACGACTACAACTCCAAGGATTCCCATCAAGTTGATGTGGATCCCTAAGAAGAAGAACTAGAGAGTTCTTGAGGGTGACCCCGCCAACACACTTCACTCATATATATTTTGGCAAGGACAAGTGCAAACAACTTCCACATCTTGCACTAGTTCAAGGAGTCACAAACCCTCTTGTTGGTAAGACAAGGGGCACGGTAATCTAATGCTTTCATGGACATCATCTTGTGTGTACTTTACTCTATGTCTATGGATATCCTTGTTTGTTCCTTGTGGGACTAACCCATGTAGGTATTGAATGTGCAACCCACTCCAATGGATTGCTCCAAATGATCTACATCAACATTGAGCATCCACATCTTCAACATCTACATGAAGTCATCATCGGCAAAACCCAAGGTTAGTTCATCCCTCTTAGGGGGGGTATCACATCTAGGGGGAGCTTTACTCTAAGAATTGAGCTAAAGCAACTCTAATGGTGTGAACACAACAATGCTTTATGTAAAAGCGGTAACCCCACTTGTGCTTAAACAATGAGTATGATCTACGATCAAATGTTCTCATTTGACTCCTCACTCAATATACTCATATATAGATGACCTAGTCATCGCCAATTGCTTGATAAATGCTAGAGTGTTTGTGCATGCTTTGGCACATATTTCATTTGCCATCTTATTGTGTGAGCATGTTGATTGCATATGTTTCTTATTCAAGGACATCCATTTGTTGCTTTGATTGTTTGGCTCTTTTTCTTTTGCCAAATGGATGGACAAGAATGCCTAAGAACTTCCTCTAGCTATCTATGTTTTTCTCTTCTCAAACTCTATTCATGCTACATCACAAAGTTTGATCAAGTCAGATTCGAACCCTCTGGGTGAGGAGCACTCAGAGTCACCGATTCGTCATAGACTTAAACTTCCAAAACCTCTCTGTGTATTTCGGTCTAACCGATTCATTCCTTTCGGTCATACCGAGTTCACCGAGTTGATCTAGGTTTTCAATCTCGGTGCAACCGATTAGAACAGGTCGGTGACACCGAGTTGCAGTAACCACTTGTGATTCTGCATCTCGGTGCCACCGAGTCATTCCACTCGGTCACACCGACAGGGTCAGGATATAAATACCCATGGGTCAAATTTTGGAAATTTCTCTGAAACCCTTCGCCTGCGCATATCCTGCTCTGCCGACTCAGGTCTCCGGATCGTCCCCTCATCGCCAGTGACCTCCTGCCACTGGTCTCCGTCACCGACAACAGGAATCTTCACCGCCATTGCCGCCGTAGTGAGCTCATCGCCAAGTTAGGGTATGAGTTCGATCCTTTGTGCTTTCTCACTCCGATTCTTAGCACAAAGTCAATGTCATGGTTCTTACTACGTTTGAGATACTTCTATCCAGCAAAAACTTCCTTTAGATTAGTTTTGATTCGAAAAATTAGGGTTAGGTTTCCGCTGAACTCATCTCGGACCGACCAAGTTGTAGAAATCAGTCTGACCGATTTGGCTTAGGCCATTGCACTTGCAACTTTCGGTCTGACCGAAACTTGCAAATCTGTGTGACCGAGTTCAACTCTCAGTGAAACCCTAGCAATCTCGGAGTCACCAAACCGTGTCTCGATCTGATCGATCTCACTAGTTCAGACTCTAACATTGCTTCGGTGTCACCGAGTTTAACAAATCGGTAGCTCCGAAATGCTTTCTGTGGAAAACTAAAACTAAGTTTTTGACTCAATTGTTTTGCAAAATCTCTGCACTTTGTGATGCTCATCCACTCTACCTCAACTACATCTATTCACAGGGTCAGCTTTCAGTTTGCAGTGTCAGACATGTCAGATCAAAGTGATAGCCAGAACAATTCTGATGAGCAAGTTAACCTGAGTGAGGGCACTAGTCCCTCTGGCAGCTATGATGAGGGTAGCAGAAGCACCCCAAGCAACTTGCCCAAGGTAGCAACAAGGACAAGGTGAAAGAGAAACTCTGATTCAGAGGATGAAGACTATGTTGCTGCTGAGGAAGAAGTTAGCTCCAAGAAGGAAGTTGTCAAGAAGGAATTTGGCACAACAGCTTCAACCAAGCCTGGTCTGAACAAGAAGGCTCCTGCCAAGAGAGTGCCCATGTCCAAAGCCAGAGCCTCAACTCTTGAAGCCTCCAAATCAACTGTTGGAGAGGTTGCTGGTGAGGGCAAGAAAAAGAAGGAAAGGAAGAGAGGGAGATGGTGCAAGCGAGTTGATCCCATGGCAGAATTTGAGAGGCACTCATCTGATGAAGAAGAAGAAGAGGAGGATGCACCAGCACCTAAAGCTCAGAAGCTGAAGGGGGATGCCATCAAGTCTGGGGCTGATCCTTTAAAGCCCAAGACTGCCCCCAAAGCTACTGCTCAAGCCACCAAGTCTGCAACAAAGAGAAACACCAGAAACATTCCTGCTGCAGAAAAGAACAAGGCCCCAGTGCCTGAAATAGAAGAAGAAGAGGAAGCCCAAGTGCTTAGAAAGTTGAAGCCCAAGATCCCAGATCATGATGATACACATCTAGTGGCTGAAAACATGAAGATAAGAAAGGATGCAGGTCTCAGACTGTGGAGACAGCCAGATCCCTATGCTGCCAGAAGGAGAACTGCTGTAGACTACAAGTTCCACACTAAGAAACAGCAGGACTTCTATGAGACTGTGCTCCTAGATAAGAAGCCCATAGTTAGTGATATGAAATGGGTTGATTGGGAATATATTGATGAAAATGAAGATCACTTTCCTGGAGTTCATGAGAGCTTCAGACTGAATGGAGTTGATGCCTTTGTGGGTCAGAAATTGACCAAGTGGAATGATGAGCTTATCATGCAATTTTACTCCACAGCTCACTTCTATCCAGATGGAAGGATTGCCTGGATGACTGAAGGTACAAGGTACCAGTCTACTATTGCTGAGTGGGCCAAGCTAATCAATGCCCCTGAAGAGCATGAGGATGATACAGATGTGTATGCAAAGCCTAGGAAAGGACACAACTCCATGGCACATATGTAGAAAGAGATTCCAGATGCAGCCTTGGAACATCACAAGTTTGGTTTGTCTATTATCTCCTGTCAGGACTGCCCACAATCAACACTATGAGGCACACATTGTTTCCCAAGTCTGGTGATGACAGGATGATAAGGGGACATTCCATCAATTTGCTGCATATGTTTGATGTGCCAGAAAAGTTCAAGGTGATGACACTAATTGTAGAGACAATCAAGAGGACAATTGCTAATCAGAAGAGATCATGTGGGTATGCTCCACACATCCAGATTCTCATCAACTCCAAGATGGGCACAGGCACATACCTGTTGGATAAAGAGCACCTTCCCTTGAGGCCTGACTTTGAGGACAACACAATTGTCATGGATGCTACAGAACCTACATCAGTAGAGGCTCAAGAGAAGAGAGCAAAGGCAAAAGCAGAGAAGCACAAGTACGCGTCGGTGTTATACAAACGGTTTTTAACCCCTTTCTGCGACGACATTTGGGACTGTCGCCAAGTGAGTGTGTGCGATAGGGTGTCCTTCCCACACGACCCAGAAACCGTCAGGGATATGGAGCAGTGATCCAGAGGCCTTCCAAAATGTAATCGTGTGCAATGCAGCACACACTAAATTCTTTCGCACGTGTGGTATCGGTGATTAAGCGTTTCTAATGACGTAGTGAAACCATACGGTATGTCATAACGAACTGTTTGGAAAACAGTATGTAAGGCACACGGGCCAACATATGAACTGTGTGCGATTTGTGCCCCATCGCACACGAGTTTTCTGCGTAACCCGTCTGCCATGCTAGACTCCATCGCACACGGTTGCCAACAATTACCGTCTGCGATAATGTTCTATCACAAACGGTCCAGGAGCCCCTTCGCACACATACAAGTGCTGCAGACCATTTGTGATTTGTTGGGTATCACCGACGGTTGCCGCAAGAGTGACGTGTGCTTTTCGTTTGGGATCCCACACGTTTCCTGAAAAAATTATGACCTAGATTGTATTTTGCATTGGGCACGGTTTACTCCCAGTTCTCGTGTGCGATAAAGCGATATCACAAACGGTTCCGGAGACCGTACGCACACGTAGTAGCGCTGCAAATCATTTGTGATCTGCCGTGTATCACCGACGGTTCCGCTATGATTGATGTATGCTTTCTGATGTGGATCGCACACACTCATTTAGTTGAACCGTGTGCGGAGCAATTGCCAGGTTAAAACAAAAATATTCCATTTTGAATCAGCACGCAAAAAGAAAATTCGCCACAATATTCAATTGAACAAATAAACAAAAATATCCCATTTTGAATCAGCACGCAAAAAGCAAATTTGCCATAATATTCAATTGAACAAATAGTGTCCACAGGAAGAACATTCGTCAAATTTCGCAACAATTGCAATTGAACATATGGTAGCTAAATTCCAATGATTTGTCCACACATATATGCATTACATGTAGCGACCCGACCCGAATGGATCGAAGTCTCTGTGCTTAAGTGTCATCCCTGGATCGGTATGCTGACACACACAGTACTCGAGGATTTATAACAAAGATAAATCACATATATAAAGTAACGTAAATACTATTACCTCAGTCCATATAGCGGAAGTAACAACAAGGTTGTGGAGTCCCAACAACACCAACGGCAAAGTTGAGTGTAGACATCGTAACCCTAACATATCACTTACTCGTCGTAAGAATCCTGCAACATGAGACGTTGCAGCCCTGTAGGTCAGTACATTGAATGTACTGGCAAATTCACACCATAGGATAATGATGAATAATATCTACCACTACATGCATATTTGGCTGGTGGAGGCTTCTAAGTTTAATTTTGCATAAAGCTAATTTTTTCCTACAACAAAGGAATACATTTTATTTTACTACCAAGTTAAATTACACATATTGAGAAGGTAACCCCAACTCAATTCCAAAATTACCAAGTAATAATAACCCAACAATTTCATTAAATAGAGTGATGAGATCAAACCAATAATTCAAGTACCAGATATTCAAGATGTCCATAACCGGGGACACGGCTAATCATGATTAGTTTGTACACTCTGCAGAGGCTTGCGCACTTTTCCCCACAAGACTCGATCTCCTCCGTTGGATTTCTCGCACTACATGATGTTTGAGAAACGGATGATCAATACACAATCTTTATGAAGAGGTCCCCTTAACCGATAGATAGGCCGGTACACCTACAATTCCCCTACATCTGCTAGCCCATCATGGAAAGGATTCCCACAACTTACTCAACTATGCCAGAGCCCATAATGGCATGTGGCTACACACGGAAGTTTCTAGCATTAATGATCTTATGATCCCTTTGAGCCTGGGTGGCATTCCATAGGATGATCACACGGGTACCCCGGGATCTCCTAGGACAACACTGGATTCCCCAGGTGCCCGGGCAAGCCACTGGTATCCCCAGAGTGCCCCAACCATTCCACCCAGATGTGTATTAAAGTAGCGACCTTAGGTTTCCCTTAGTTATTATCTCTCACAACTTGCATGATTCTCACATACCAATCCACGTCTATGAGCATGGCTAAGCAATATGAGCATAACGTATATCCCCGGGGTGAATCAAAAAGGTAATAGGTTCCTGCCTCATCAACTACATAGCAATAACCACATGTTCCCAATCCTACTCATGCAATATTTGAGGATGTATGTAATGCAAGTAAAACTGGGTATAGGAAGAATATGATCAAAGTGTGAACTTGCCTTGTACTGTTGATGAAGATGCTTCGCACTCATAATTCCTGATAGTTCCACTTGTCACACTCCGTTCAATCTATCGTGAGCAAGCAATTATAACCATACATAAGCAATCACTCAAAGAACCAAAAGAAAATGCAAAGGAAGATTGCGAAAACTCCAAAAGAACCAAATCACATTATTTTGCAAGATCATATCCTAATTTCGATGAAAGTGTGGTGATGGCTCAAGATGTTAGATTACACCTAGGGATTCAATTTGAAAAAGGAATCAATTAAAAATGCGCTACAATTTACAAGATATGGTCAAATGAATGTTCGATTAGTTTGAAAGGTTCAAAAGTTGAAACTAATGATGCTGTAGGGAGTCAATAGGAACATGTAGGAAGAAGAATTACTAGATTGGAAATAATGGATCAAAAGATACAAGTAATTCGACATAGCATTAAATATGCTTAGAATTTTGTGTGATAACTCTTTGTGGACTATGATCAAAATTATATGTTGAAAAGATAACACTAATTATATGAACGGAAAGATTTCTTGGATACAAATCCAACGCAATTGGATTCATCGCAAACGAAGTTACGGATAAAAAGATATGATCAAAAGAAGTTTGAATTTGAATATGAACAAATATTCGAAATTTGAAATTTTCAAAAAGTTGATGGGATAGGTTCACTGGATAGGTGGAATCAAGACAAAACTGTAGGCGTCGGTTTGATCTAATTTGGATGAACGAGTAAAAAGTTATGGCTATTTGAAAAATCAGGGTCAAACTGTTTTATGGAAGAAAAATAGCTATTGCTAAAAGATTTCTACACCTAAAGTATAAATACAGAGACTAATTGATAATCTAATTATTCTATCGTACTAGTCTAGAAATAATAAGCTATGGGGGTATCTAAAAAATGGGATTTTTACATCTGTGCCCCTAGTTCCTTAGCCATACTCAGTCATCCCCACGCTCTTAACTTTTGCTCACTTTTCCCCACTCCCTTGCCCGAAACCCTCAGAACTAGTCACAAACGGTGGATGCCGTCGGGTCAGTGCTTTGACCGTTAACTCTGACGAGTGGGGCCACGCTGACTGTGTCGCCCGTTGGACCTGATGAGTGGGGTCGCGGCAGACGGTGCCGCGGTTAGCCCGTTGCGCCGTGGTTAGACTTGGGCCGTGCGCGCGCTGCAACGACAGAAGCCTGTTATGCATGCACGACATGTCCAGCTAGCCTGCATGCATGCACGTAGCTAGCCTACCTGCATGCGCCACCGCCCGCCGCCACGATGCGCTGACCGGCCTCTTTTTCATGCGAGCCGCCACGGACGCTGACCGGCCTCATTTTCACGCGAGCCACCACGGACGTAGGGACGGTTGCTGCCGCTGGTTCGTATCATCTCCCACGCGTGTCTCCTCGATGTAGAGCATTGTTTCACCCTTTTTGATCCACTCGCATCTATTCAACGTGGCAATTAAAGTGGCATATCGATCGACGCGGCTCGTTTGAACGTAGCAAATCCAAAGCGCGGCCGGTGCCACTCCCCTTCCCTTCCCCTTTCCCTATTTAAACCACCACCCCTCCACCTATTCTCCACACATCCATTTGCGCCGCCCCCTTCTCTTCTTCACCCAAACCAAGAGCACTCTCAAAGCGAGGCAAGGATGCAGTACAATGGCCCCACCTTCGAGCTCCCACCGACCGTGCCGGAGAGAGGGTATCCGGCCGACGTCGTCATGGAGAGGACGCTCCGCGTGTGGGCGTTCTCACGCTGGAGGGGTGCAAGGGGGTTTGCCGAGTGGTTCCTCCATGCGGGCTTCGCCCACCTCCCGGCGGGCTCGCCGGTGATGTTCCGACTGGAGGAAGTGCGTCCAAACTCCAGGACTCCGCCGATAGGGCTCGCCATCACCTTCACCTACAGATTTGATGCGTACTACCTCCTCGGCAAGGTGTTTTGGTGTGGATGCGAATTCATCGCATTCACAACCCACAACATCTTCAAAAACTTCGACTGCATCTTCCCCACCCGCGATGGTATGCACAGCCTCCCCTACTACATCAGCCAGGACGGCATGGAGAGGGAGCAGTGAAGAGAAGGCGCCGTGAAGATGGTGGTGAAGTCCCGGTCTCGATCGTGAGCTTGTCTTGCCCTAGGGTGTTAGGGCTTTTTATCTTTTATATATTTCTATCTTAATTATGTCGTTGATTGTACCGTGAACTTTTAATCTTTGTCGTGTTATCCCCTAAGAACTTTGTTATGCTTGCTACCCTTATTTGATATGTCGTTGGTTATCAGTGTTTCTGCTTGCTATTTCTATCTTATTTGACATGAGATAAATCGCTAGATGGATATGGTGCCGTACACGAGCCCTTCTGCTAAATCAATCAATGATTGAGTATTCCTCAATGAAAACCAGCAAGTTTTCGCCCATTTAGAGTAGGGTCAAGTTTTCGCACGTGCGGATAATGGAGTAGTTGAAGTGTCAAAAAGGAAACTAAAGCTAGAAAAATGAGCCATGTTGATGTTGAAAAGAAGAAGAAAAGCTATTTTTTTTGAATTGTTGGTGGCCCTATTCCATATATTGTATGAACAAAAACAAGCTAATTTTTGAATAGTTTGTGGACTATGCTATGGTTTAGGGTACCCTATGTTTTATGTAAGAAGTATGCCATGGTTGCTACTTTTTATGTTATGGATGTATGCTTGCTACGTGAGATATCGGTCGATGGATATGGTGCCGTAGCCGAGCCGTAGACAAGCTCTCTAGATGGATATGATGCCATAGCCGAGCCTAGACACGCTCTCTAGATGGATATGCTGGCTAATGGTGCCACCGGACTTTATTTTGTGTTAGGGGATCCCTTATTTTAGACGTGGTTTCAGATGGATATCATGATCTACATAATTAAGTCTGACATGTTCTTAATAAAAAAACAAAAACAAAAAATCATGTATACAATATTTTTCTTGCTACAAAAACTTGTTTATAATACCTGCATGTCAAAAAATGAAAGTTTTGTGCCGTAGGCTATATACAGAAGGAAATTGCCATGATATGTACAAATAAATTTGACATGTGCAAGTCCAACAATAAATCGATTTACCATCATGCACTATTTTTGTTCGGCATGGCAATAAATGGATTTACCATGGTAATAATCAAGGGAAAAAACATAGCCAGCGTGTGGGCCTTCAACACTCAACGCAATGAGACGGCCCAACCAGAGCTTAGTTTCAATTTGGGCCCTAGAACTACGTTTTTTCTTCTTCTGCGGTCGGTGTTGTCTGACGAAACTGAAAGTATACAAAACTGATAAAACTGACATGATCCACAAATTAAGCAAAACAGAGCATAGAGCACATCATCCACAAATTTAAGCAAATCGTAGAGCACATGATCCACAAATTTAACCAAATCCTAGAGCACATGACACCACACTAATAACATCTCTAACGAGTGATGACCAGCAAGTAAGCAAATCCTAGAGCAACTACACAAAAATAAAAGGGATAAAATCCTAAAGCTATCAGATTCGCCTGCTTGTTCAATTGAATCATCTGCTTCAAGTTCTTGTTCATCTTCTTTATTTCCCCCTTCAGATCCGCATCCCCAACTGTCAGAGCAGCACTTTCAGAGACCAAATTCGTTGTTGCTGACGGCAAATTGAGCTCCCGGGTTGGGGCCCCATTGAATTGAATCCGCTTAACGTAGTCATCCAGCCATTCAAAATGTGTGCATTTCTTCACGATCTGAATCGAAAAAATGAACCCTAAATCCCAGATCGAAAAAGAATTAAAAGCAAATAGAAAAAGAAATTAGAGAAAAATCATGAGATCTAACCTGCCCCTCTGGCTTGCTCTCGCATTTCATGAACTCACACCCATAGTTGCCATTCTCGACCTCCTTCGAAGTCAACCGTATCAGTGTGGTGCTGCATGGGCAGTCAGGACATCGCTCCATGGGAAGTGGACCATACTGGGTCCACGAGGGGCGGAAGGCTGAAGTGGAGCTCGACATATCGCCCAAAGTCGCCGAAGAAGAAGAAGCAGAGGAGTGGCTCTTCTCGTCGCCGGAGAAGAAGTAGCAGAGGAGTGGCTCCTCTCATCGCTACAGAATAAGCACCAGAATAAAGGGGGTACCTGAAGAAAGGGGAGGCACAACCAACAAGTCTCGCGGATCGCCCCACGATCCAACGATGCGGAGTCGTCCATGTGATCCAACGGCGCGGAGCCTGGTCGCAGCCTGCCCTTGGAATTACTTCTAGAAGACCACATCTCAGGGTTGTCGCTTAGCGCTAGGGTATGATCGGATGGCTGACGTTCGGAGCTAGGGTTAGGCAAAACCCCGCGGGGTTTAGAGGGGTTTTGAGCTGGTCAACGGGGTTTCAAAGGCTTTGACTGAGCATAAATAATTTAAAAAAATCAAAAAAAATTAAACCTTCGCCGTTCGTCGTTTTATAGGACACACTAACGAGGAAAAATACTAAACTTGGTATACGTACATTTAGAGAAAAAAACCTAGCTAGGACGATCGAGGTAAAATGAGCACCATTAATAAAAATAAATAAAAAAATATAAAACCTGCGCACAATGTTGTCTTGTGTGACATGTTACCAACCAAAAATCATAAACTTTGTCTATGGACATTTTCATGAAAAAACCTTCACACATATGAGCTATCATGTACAACGTTTCATAGAGAAAAAGGAGAGGAGGTAGGGTTTCCCTTCGGTTTTTGAATTTTTTTAAAAAAATTCAAAAAATCACCAAAGCTTGATTTCAAAGTGAATAAGAAGGATCTGAACTTAGTTTTCCATTTTCATATGGTAAACGTGTTTTTAATGGTTTTTCTATTAAAGTATATTTTTTTGAATAAAAGTGAAAAATAGAAAGATTAATTCAATAAATAGTGATTCTTCGAATCTACACTATATAGATTGATTTGGTGTTAATAAAAAATATTTGGCTCATTTGGAGTAGGTCCAAAAAAACTTGATTACAAATGGGGCTGTTTACCCTAGCTTGGGAGCTCATTTGGAGCACATTTCTCATGACTACAAGTTTTGTAGACGCAAAAGAGATCGGATTGATCAGCCTAATTATAATAGTTCAGCAAACTGTGCAACTCACACCATAGGGGAATGGACTGAAGTGTTGGTTCAAATTCAAAGTTTGCCTAAAATTCCAAGTTTGCTTGAGTAGTTCAAATTCAAAGTTTACATATAGAATTATTACACCTTACAAGTTTTCACAGTACTTCAAATTGATGACAGAATCCTTATTACAAATCTTTAAAGTTCAAAGTTTATGACTTTCATTCAAGTTCAAATTCAAATCTTTGCCTTGCTCCTTGTGTTCCGGGATGGGTTAACCATCTTGCTTCTGGTTTCCCTGGCTGGGATACTTTGTGCATTTGAAAGCTTTGTTTTGTTGCTTCTGATCTTCACTTCTGGTGGTGGCGGTTTTGTTAAGCTTTGACTGATCGAGCAAGTGATGACCAGTTGACGGTCATCTATGGGCTCACTAATCTTTAAAGGAACTTCAGACAAAATAACTTCCTCCTCTCTTATAGCTTCAAAACCTTCGTAAGCCATGGTTTCAAATTCCGCATCAGATGATGGTTCAACCGAAGTTTCTTCCTCTCTAGGTCTTTTCTTTCTTGTGCCTCTAATTATCCTAGAGCTGGGTCAAATAGAAATAAGCTTAGCCACTGATAAAAAAAAGAACAAATGCAAAAAATGGAAAGATTGCACACATACCAAGCTGCTACTTCAGTTGCTTCATTCTCTAAGCTTGTTGCATTCTCCTCTGCTGCTGCATTATCCTCTAAACTTGCTGCATTCTCCTCTGCTGCTGCATTCTCCTCTGCATTTGCTGCTGCCCATTGTTCCTCTTCTCCAAATGATGCATCAACTGGATTGGTACAACGTCTAGCAATATGCCCTAAGATACCACATCTTTTGCACTTACGCTGTTTTTTTACACGACCCTCTTCACCAGCTCTTATCCTGTTTTTCCTTGGTCTTCCTGGTGGTCTAGTTAGTACAGGAGAATGGAGTTTGAACCCTAGGTCTACTATGTTCCATTGGTCTTTTCCCAAGAGTGCAGGCACATTTTCAGCATAAGCAGCCCTAAATTTGGCAACAGAGAAATATTCAGAGCAATACTGATCAACTTCACCATCTTCACCTCCAATAACAGTCATGAGATGTAGGGCATGTATGCACGGCTTCCCGCGGATCTGCCATTGCCTACAGCTACATTCATTGGTTGCAAGGTTCACTGGATATCTCCATTCCCTATTTTTACTATCAGTGTATGTCACGTCAGCCTCGTATGTCGACGGTCGAATGCATTTCATTCTTAGTCCTCTTGCCTTGGCATGCAATGCCTTAATCAAAGATGGGAGCATAAGATGGCCAACATATTGTGTTTCTGCAATTCTTTTACGAAGAGCCATCTTTACCATGATCATCTGCCTGATCTTATCAAATGCTTGCCACAACAAAAGCCCTTTCACTGACTTGAACTTTGCATTGAAACACTCAGCGAGGTTATTGTTCACATAGTCTACTTTGCAGATTTCATTGAATTTTCTTCTTGACCACAGCTTCCCATGATGTTCATCCATGTACTCCTTCACCAAAGGATTATGAGCATACAACACTCTCAAATGGTGCTCATGCTTCCTCAAGCTGCGTGTGTATGATGCTGGCCATAGATTCTCATCATAAACTTTTCCTTTGAATTTCTTTTTAAAATTCTGCGATAGGTGTCGCATACATTCCCTATGTTCCACTCCAGGGAATACAATTTCTACTGCAGTTTCTAAACCCATGCAAGCATCTGTGTGTATAACTAAACCTGAGGGTGTACCTATAATGTTGCGCAACTGCTGCAGAAACCAAACCCAACTCTCCTCACTCTCTACCTCCAACACACCAAATGCAACTGGGAATAGCCAGTTGTGTCCATCAATTGCAGAAGCTGCTGCTAGCTGGCCTCTCCATCTTCCATTCAAAGCAGTCGCATCGATAGCCAAATAGGGCCTACAACCATTCAGAAACCCCTTCCAGCAAGCCTTGAAACAAACAAAAGCCCTCCTGAAGCACTCCTTCTCTATTGCCTTCCCTTTTAATTTGTACTTAACTGTATGCTTGTCAATCTCTACAACACTCCCTGGACTAGCCGTCTCCACTTCAGCTTTGAAGGTGTAAAGCAACTGAAAACTCTCATTCCATGGACCACTAATCCTATCAAGAGCCCTTTCCTTAGCATAGAAAATCTTCATGTATTGTACATTAATCTTGTACTTCTCAAATAGCTTCCCATGGAGTGCTGTTGGACCAATTGTTGGTGTTTCCCTCACCCAATCCAAGATTGCATCTGCCACCCACCTAGTCTTTGCAAGCTTAGATCTGTCCTTCCCCCCCCTCTAGGTGGGCAAGTGTGCCTGTGTGGGTTGCTTTTTATCTGAAACAAAATGAAAAATGATGTCAAATACAATTAAGAAACAGTACACATGATCTGAATATAGAATGGATAAATAATCTGATAACAATATTCAGTTGTAATACCTGAATCAATTTGCTCTTTCACATAGTGGATGCATGCAACCTCCACCTACACCTATCATAAGGGCAATGAACAGTGAATCTTCCTGGCTCGCTCCTATCAACCTCATAAGAGTTTTCAGTGAGAATGCAATATGTAGTCACTGCATTACGACAATCCACCATCGATTCGAATATGGTTCCTGGAGTAAGGTCAGGATTCTCCCTATTCCACTCAATTGTTGGCATGTCCTCACCATCATTTTCTTGTAAAAATAAGGAGTCAATGTTCTCCTCCCTCTCTTCATCATCAATGTCATCAAATCTAGCACGGCTGCTAGGCTCCTCTGCATATTCATCTTCCATTGCCTGTTGACTGACTCTATCTACTAGTTCAGGGAATAGAATCTCATCCTCATCATCATGTCGAGGCACTTCCTCGTCAGGCTCTACATCTACTTCTACATCAGGTGCAGAAGGGAGAGGAGAAGTGGCAGAATTAGCGGCAGCCGACATGTTGTGGCTTTCAGAACCACTAGGTTTACTTGGTCTCGACCTACAAGGAGTGCGAGGACGCTCGCTATTAGCAGAGACAGATGATGTCTGAACACCCTTCGGGATACGTTGTTTGCGTGCCTGAAGCACACCGATATGGATTTTACCGAAACGGCTGTCAGCATTCAAACTAAATAGCAATCCCAGATGCTCATCACAAGTTAATGGGAGAAATCTCTGCTCGGTACTGTCGAAATATCTCAGTTCAACAGCATCGGCAGGGCTCCACGGATACTCACAACAGAGTGCCTCACGGAAATCTCTGAATGAAACGGTGGTTTCTACCACTTTAGGATAGGAAAATCCAGAAATCACACACGGTTTAGTTCCACGCAGCTCGCTAGTTTCCATTCTAACCGCCAGCCGAAAAGCAAGTGCAGGATCAACCCTATTCGATTGAAATAAGATAAAGGGTGCAGTTAGGCCGAAAATTTTCAGATAAATTGCGCTAATTCACGCCAACAGTGGTCAAATACAGCCTAATTTACGGATCTCCTAATCAATTTGAGAGGAAAACGATGCTTACCCAGGTGGAATCCATGAATTATCAGCTTCTGATTCGACCCAATCATCTCCACGGTCGATGGGCCAGACAGGGTGCCCCCCCAACATCGCTTCCTAATCCTAGATGGGGAGAGAGGGTAGATGCGGCGGAGGCGGCAAGAGTGCAGTGGAGGCGGCACGACAGCAGCAGAGGCGGCACGACAGCGGTGGAGGGGGCGGCGCGGAAGCGACCGGATCAGATTCAGGTTACCGTGAGTGTCAGTTTCGCGGCCCCACTGGTTACCACGTAATGGTCAAAATGTGGACTCTGCCCTACGCGGCCCCACTAGTCAGAGTTAACGGTCAAGCCATTGACCCGACGACAACATCCGCTGTGACCAGTTCTGATGGTTTCAGGCAAGGGAGTGGGGAAAAGTGAGCAAAAGTTAAGAGTGTGGGGATGAATGAGTAGAACTAACAAACCAGGGGCACAGAAATAAAAATCCCTAAAAAATACAAAGAAAAATACCTTTATAAGGTAGAGAAAAGACGAATTCGGAGAGAGGAGACAACTTCCAGAAGTCCCGCCGGAGAGAATAAATATATATTTTTCTTTAGTGAATCTAGTCAAACCAAAATATTGATTTATCCCGAATCAGATGATTTTTGAAGGCTCTATAGATCTATATTTATATGTGGAAAAGAGGTTTAGGGGTCAAAGGCTAGACAATGTGGGACTAAACATATACGTACGCAGATGAAATTTGAAAAGATCATACGCATGGGCTAAAAGTTCGGCTCGGCCGCGCGCTGTAGGTTTTTTTTGATTCGGTTAACTGAAAAAAAACATTTGTGAAAAATAAAATCTGAGGAAATAATATGGCCGGTTGGGTCTAGCCCATATAGGAGAGAAGAAAAATAAAATGATGGGGCGCTCGATGCCACTATGCAGCGCACGTGGGCGACTGTTAGTTCCAGGCGCATGCACAGTTTAAAAAAAATAGAAACAGACAAGGAAAAACTGAATAACGAAAATAAAATAAAATTTTATATAGGCATATTATATATCAAAATTTTCATACGAAGATTTCCTAAAACATGAACTATTTTTCAAGGGCAAATAAGTTCAACAAAATAAATAAATAAAGCAAACAGTGCAACTAGCTCATTTAAAAACCAAATAAAAATATTTTAAAATACCAAAATGATTTCAAACCCATTTTTCTCCAATTTTCTAATGTAGGGAATCATTTTACCCTATTTTCCATATATTTTATTTTTGGAGAAAAATAATTTGAATAAAAACCAGATAACTCCAAATTAAAAATGGTTTTCAAAATACCTTCAAAGGGACTTTAAATTTGATTCTTTTAAACTTCCAACTCATATTTCATATGATTTGAAGAAGTCATTATATCTTCTCTCTTGAAAATCATTGGGTTGCGTAAAGTTTCTGAATTTGAAATATTTCCAAATGAAATTCCAATATTTTCAAAACCCTTTTAATTTTAAATAGAAGAAGTCATGTCATCTTCTCTCTAGGGTTTTGTGTTTGAAAAGAATTTGAATTCATGGAGATCAGAAAGCAAAGTGAAAGTTTGGGAAAGTCCTTTTATTCCCTCTCATTTAACTTTCAAAAAGTTTCAAATTTCACTCAATTTCACACAAGCAACCACACCATAATCAAGCAAACAGTCAAAACTATTTATTTAATATAACATTCCAAAATTTAGAATTTTGGGATGTTACATTACATAATTAATCAAAGTGTACGAAATACGAAGACCTCATCAGATGGAAAACAATGGATCCATGCATTATATGTTTAGCGGCTAACGCTTACTCAATGTTTTAGGAGAACGCATGCTAAAATCTTCATTATCACCAATGGGATTGATGTAGTGATCCAGGAAGAAGTCACTGATAAATCTCCGAACCATCAGCAATTCAGCGGCCGAGAGCGGTTCAGGGGTCCTCGGTTTTAAGATGAGCTGTAGTATTTTTAAGATCAGAATGTGCCATATGAGTGGAGTAGAAGATATTAATTAAGATAGACTTACTGGTACTAACTCGCAGGATCGTCAGAACTATCAGCAGATTTGCAGATGGAGATCATGTGTCTACAGACATAGTATGCACAAAGGTTGGTCCCTGCTTCTTGCTGAGGACACTGAATTTTTTTGTACAAAATTAGTCATGTATTTGTCCTGTTAGGAACAACCTAACCGGTGTTAGATGTATTACTTTTTCTTTGGACAAAATAGAAAGAGTTTATTTAGAAGCTTGAACATTTGACTAGCATAAGGAAAGGTATTTGCAGACTGTTGGATAAATTTTCCGAAAATAACGGATATCGGTGTGTTACCGGAGAAACGATCTCGTGCTTCAGAGGTTGTTCCATCTTGAACAGGTTCCCTGGTTTAGTTTTCCACAATGCGAGCACACTACAAATGATGATGAATTTTGACAACATCAATTATTGAACCAGATATGAATGCAAATTAATTTCAATGTCATAGAATTCAATACCTATCCAAGAATTCCTGAACATGCATCAGATCCTGAGTGTTTTTTGACTCTCTGAGAGAATCGATGTAGTAAAATGTGTTCTTGTTTGGAACAATGAATACCAATATCCAGTGATTGTTACATATTAAGAAAGCCATGAACTTACGAATGATGTCGAAATCTGAAAGACAATTAGCGTGTGCATGGTTGTTTACTTGACTTACCGTTCATGATATGGCCAGAGAAATGATTCTGCATGGGACGTGTTTTCGAAGATACGAACGACTGTGTTAATGGCCCAGTCCCGTCGGTCCTTACCATCTAATGCTGTGCCATTTGCTAATGCAGGATCTATGAAATAGACACTCTCCCTTTTTCTTCTTTGCGTGTTCAATCCCTTGAGAGGAATAAAATGCAGTTAGCTGTTTATCATTTACAACCTTGTATGGAGAAGTTGATCAGAGTTTGTTAAGTACTTACAAAATCAGGCATCTAACAAGAGTGGCATGGAGCACGTTGAAGTTGAAGAAGAGATGTAAGTCCTCGAAACTCACATTGATGGAACCAATATCGTGTCGGAAATGATCTCTATTGTAGTGGACTAGCAAAGCATGATGTCCTGCTGACATTTGATCCATGCAATATTCATGTAACTTGCGGCAACTGGAGCTGCACTCATCAAAGTATTTGCCAACAAGAAATGGCTGGCCATGGACGTAATTGCGTGCTTCAAGTATGTCTGCTTTACTTTTAGCAAGCAACAATTCTACTTCATCATCCATGGCATCAGAAATAATATTACACCCTGATTCAAACAAGCTGCTGTTAATATGGTTCTGGGCGATGAGTACTTTAAGTAAGAGGCAATCATTCTCTTTCCTCTTCACTCTCCCGCTGCGCTTCCTCGTGGTCGTGGGTGTAGCCTTTTTGGCCACTTCCTTCTTGGTACTTTAAGCATTTCTGGCAGAACGTCTGGTTGGCTGCAAGGTAGACTGCCGAGCAGACGGTGAAGCTTGGACGGACTGCTTAGCAGATGGTTTATCTATGCCGGACCGCTAAGCTGGTTGTGATGCCGTGACGAACTGTTGGGCTGTAGGAGCAGAGGCATCAGACTACTGACCATGCGTTGAAGCTATGTCGGGTTTCTCGCAGGTGGTGCCAACTTGTCGGTGTGCTAAGGAGGTCGTGCCAATGCGTTGGTTTGCTGAGCAGGAAGTGCTGACGCATGTATGCTTATCACGCGCCTGCGGACCGACGGACTGATGCGCAGTCGGTTCTGGACCTACAGACTGCTTAGCAGGCGGTTTTGAAGCATCAGACTGCTTAGCAGTCTGTTCCACCAGGTTGGTCTACTGAGCATGTGTGCAGCTGGGTCTGCCCCCGCTGCTTCAGCGGCCGGCATCTGAACCGGTGGTGCGTCATCAGCAGTTGTAGGCCTTGCCACTAGCTGCTTTGGGAAGAAGGATGACATGGCATGTACGCCACAAAGTCGGGCTGGCTGATCACAGGTTGATGCATCAGCCCGCGAGAGCTGCTGTGGCAAGGAGAGCGTCACCGGTTGAGGGGCGACAGTGGTTGCTCTTGGCGGGGCTTCAGGAAGCTCATCGATGAACACTGTTTCCTTTCGTGGCCACTGGATGTGATGTAAAAATGTTTCTCCCAAGGTCCTTTGCTCATAGAAGTCTCCTAGGACATTCTTCAGGGCAAATTCATTGAATCCAGGCTTTACTTCAGTCACGTAGCACTTCACACAACCCGACTTCAATGGCACATTGTCCAAAAAGAGGCCATCTTCCAAGAAGGGTGGGCAAACCCAGGCTGTTGCACATTTTAATGTACCTTCATAATGTGTAAGCACGCCCTTCAGTCTGTCTTTCATTCCAGATAGATCAGATATAGCATCATCACGAGAAGCTACAGTCTCAGTGTCACTGGGGTCAGTTGATGCACATCTACTCTTGTGCAGTGTTGTCGCGCAATAAGTAGCATCCTCCATGCCCGCCTCCCCTTCCATCTGCTGGCTATCTGTCAGTGTTAGAGTCTACTACATCGTCATTGACTCCTCAACATCCTTTTGAACATCCGGATAAATCTCCTTCTTCAACCTTTCATAGAATGCATTCTGCTTCATTTCACTCCTCGCTTTTTTCATGCTGAGCCTCTCTTCTTTGCTGAGTGTGAAAGCCCTCTTGTGCGGGACATTAACACCTATACCCCTTGCACGGCCAGGGGGCTCTTTTGTGTCCAGAGCAATGGACAGAATGTCACATGGCCCCGAGTTCCTGTAGAACCTTCCAGGGATCTTGGAAGCCTCTAACATCACTTCATACAGTTTGGCGTCACGTGCGTTTTCAAAGTAATAAGTTCCGTCATCACATCTCTTTGCACGTGCCCGCAAGTAGTCTCTGGTGCGTTCGCCCCTGATTTCACTAAAGGCTGGATTCTCACCCGTCGCTACCGCTTCTTTGTCCTCATGTTCCCATATCAGTTTCATGCCGTAGTATCCGGCCACACCCATACGGTGGGGGTGTATGTTCTTCTTGTGAAGTTCTGATTGCTTCAAACTCTTCTCAGCAAACTCTTTAGTTGCCCCGACCCTTTTGAATTCTACCCAGTCTTCCTTTGTAATTTGGGGGTATGCGGGGATTGGGTCCTTGCCTTCACTCAAGTACTTCTTGTATAGCACGTGCTTCCAGTTTCTCCAAGCATCCCTAGCCTTCTTCAGTGCAGCGTGTTCCACCTGCATTCTCCACTGCTCTGGAACATTGAAGTGATCCATGATCTCCCGGACTATCCTTCGCCGTGTTTCTGTGTCAGCCTTCCGAAACCCCGGCAGATTAATGTTGAGCCTTGCCTTGCCAACAAATCCACACACACTCCTGAACCTCATGCGTGCTTTATCTGGTTTAGTTGGAGCCCAAGACTTTAAATCAATCTCGGTTACTTCATATACACCTTTAGGCTGGTGTGTGGGCTTCCTTGGAGCGTTCCTCCGTGTACTGACCGGAAGGGTAATTGCTGCAGCTCTATCCCGTTCAAGACTACTTGATCCCTCACAATCTGCTGAAGACCTAGGGTTGTCTGAATCAGATGAAGATACATGGCCTGAATGAGTGCTATCGCTGCTACTCGGCATCTATAGAGAACACATGCAAAACTCAGGAAAGGAGGATAAGCATAACACTAACAACTTTGTATCAAGCTTTCTAAACATGCCATGGAATAATTTAGAAAATGTACGGCTAATTTGTTAAGTTTGTGTGACTTGGGCGCCCGCGATATGTAAATAGGCAGTAACTTATTGGAACAAATACAACTTATATGTAGTAAGGAAGGTAGATAATGAACATATATACAATCTCCATTATTTTATAGCCAATTTGGGAACATACGGAACCAAATTGGAAGAGGGATTGTGAGGAAATATGCCTCACCGCGATGGAGAGCAGTAACTAACAGGCTTCTTAATGCAAACCCAGCCGGACCACAGGAGAGGCGAGGGTTACTGCATCGATATGCTCGAGGGTGGCTGGCGAGCAAACGAAGACGGCGAGGCATGGGCCGCCGCGTGTTGGGGACGACAGTGGAGGTAGGCTTGACGCCGAAGAGCGGGCACACGACCGAGGTGAGCACGGCGGCGTCGGAGAGGGTTCTGCTGTGGATCTGGGGGAGGGAGGAGCTGGCGGAGGAGATTTGGTGGACTAGTTGAGTGAAACGCGGGCGGACGGTGGGGGGGTGTTGGGGACTCCGGGTGTTAGCGGCCTAGGTGAAAAGGGTGAAAAATATCCCCGGTCGCTGCGCGCGCGGAAAGGCCTATACAAACGGTTGCCTCTAAGCGCTCGTGTGCACAGACAGAATAATTTCGTTTGAAATGAAGACGTACTAATTTTGAAATGAAGACGTAAGTTCATCGTTTCGCCTCTAAATTTTTCCCACGTAAACCAACCACAATTTTACCACGGGTTTGATTTGCTGGCGCATTTCAGGTCTCGTGTGCTATATGTAAGACATTTTTTGGCATTTACCGTGCATGTTGGCATATAAATCAATTCCTAGTCAGACTGCATTTCCTGTCAAAAGGGATGAGGATTGCCGTTCGATCTGGGAGCATCCAACGGTGCAGACGTACGATCCGTGGGGTTTGGGTTCTGGCCAATCAGAACACACGACTCAGATCGCGCACATAGCAAGGGGGGCATCGGCCACGGTTTGGTAGGCACACGGCTTTCGTGTGTGAACCGTGTGCTATTTGAAAACATTTTTTGGGAGGGGCTATTTGAAAACATGTACATGTGTTGTGGAAAGGGTTGAGGATCGCCGTTCGATCAAGGAGAATCCAACGGTGCAGACGTACGATCCGTGGGGTTTGGGTTCCGGCCAATCAGAACGCACGACTCAGATCGCGCGCATGGCAGAGGGGGGGGGGTGCATTGACCACGGTTTAGTGGACACACGGCTTTCGTGAGTGAACCGTGTGCTCTTTGAAAACATTTACATTACCTAACATCATATTTTTGTTCGAATGAAAACATGAGTTCATCGTTTCGCCTCCATTTTTTTCACGGTAAGAAATCACAATTATAGTGGAGAGTGTCATATACTAGTATCATATAGTGTATGATACTACCTTTAATTAATTATAGCGCATAGTATAATACATAGAGTATAGTATCATATATAGATCATATGTATTGCCATGCATGACACAAATTAGCATCGCATTTAACATGATACAGTATCTATCTATATGTTACTCTAACCCTCTTTATATATTTAATTCTTTGCCACATCAACATACTTGCTATTTCCGAGTGCATGACATCGTCGGCTATGATACCACCACTATGGCCAGCCTTATATAGTGGGGAGTATCATGTACTATATATATAGTATCATGCATATGATACTAGTGTATGATACTACGTACGTACCTTCATAGTGCATATATAGTATCATAGAGTAGTATATATATATTGTAGATGACCGTATTTATGGCCATGCATGACACAAAGTAGTATAACATTTATTATAAATATATATATTTACGGTATCTACCTATGTTACTGCTTCTTTGCCACATCATCATATTTTCTATTCCCGAGTGCATGATACTGGCTATGATACCCCCACTATGGCCACCCTAATAAGGCTGGTCGTAATATGGGAGTATCAAGCGGTATGATGCATGCCAACTAGACTTTTTGGATGATGTGGCACACAATTAAATGAGGAAAGAGAGGGTGTGGTATCATATCATGACACCATATCATATTAAATATTGTACTACTTTGTGTTATGCATGGCAATTAATAAGGAACCTAAGATACTAACTTATGATACTATGCATGCGCACATTACGGAGGTATTGCCGATCATATACTAGTATCATGCATATATACTCCCTCCTTTCTGGTTTATAGGTTATCTCAAAATTTTAGTTTTTCCATTTTATAAGGCTCAATTGGTTGTTCCCCATCACATGTCCAGATTCCAAGGTGCATTAAATCATTGCATGCAAGTATTAAGAGAAAGTTGACCAATGCATGTACTTTATATATGCATGCATGTATTGCAATTAATACATTGGAAAACATAATTTTTTGAGGAAAACAAAAGCATTAATTGGGTGTTTTTGCAAACTACAAAAAGTATTCCACCACTCACCATCTACCTTGGTTGGTGAGATTTTTGAATTTAGCCCTATAAGGCTGGTTGTAATGGGGAGTATCATATACTAGTATCATGCATATGATAGTGTATGATACTACTTCCGTAATGCATAGTATCATAAGTTAGTATCTTAGGTTGCCTTATTAATTGTCATGCATCACACAAAGTAGTAGTACAACATTTAATATGACACGATATCATGATATGATACCACATCCTCTCTTTCCTCATTTAATTGTGTGCCACATCATCCAGAAAGTCTAGTTGGCATGCATCATACCGCTTATGATACTACCATTACAACCAGCCTAAACCGGAAAGGAGGGAGTATGAGACTAGCCACAATGGAGAGTAATATACACTAGTAACTGATGGTAGCTGCAACTACGTCGGTATTTCCCCGGAGAGGGAGGGATGATGTAGCACAGCGACGATAGGTATTTGCCTCAGTTAGGAAACCAAGGTATCGAACCAGTAGGAAGACCAAGCAACACAACGTAAACAACGCCTGCACACAAACAACAACACCTCACAACCCGACGAGTTAAAGGGGTTGTCAATCCCTTCCGGGGTACGGCGCCTCAAGATAGGCAAGCGGACGTGAGGTAAATTGTAGTAGATTGATAGAAAATTGTAGTAAATTGTAGTAGATTGATAGGCAAGCGGATGCCAAAATAAATAAATAAAGATAAAACACAGCAAGGTATTTTTGTGTTTTTTGGTTTAATAGATCTGAATAAAAATGCAAAGAAAAATAGATCGCAAGGCAAAGATATGAGGAAGAAGACCTAGGGGCCGTAGGTTTCACTAGTGGCTTCTCTCGAGAAAAATAGCAAACGGTGAGTAAACAAATTACTGTTGGGCAATTGATAGAACTTCAAATAATTATGACGATATCCAGGCAATGATCATTACATAGGCATCACGTCCAAGATTAGTAGACCGACTCCTGCCTGCATCTACTACTATTACTCCACACATCAACCGCTATCCAGCATGCATCTAGTGTATTAAGTTCATGGAAAACAGAGTAATGCAATAAGAACGATGACATGATATAGACAAGATCCGTTTATCCATATGTCGGTAGATATAGATCTCGTCTTTTTATCCTTAGTAGCAACAATACATCCGTGTCAGTTCCCTTTCTGTCACTGGGATCGAGCACCGTAGGATCGAACCCACTACCGGGCACCTCTTCCCATTGCAAGATAAATAGATCAATTGGCCAAACAAAACCCAAATATTGGAGAAGAAATACGAGGCTATAAGAGATCATGCATATAAGAGATCAAAGAAACTCAAATAACTTTCGTGGATATAAAAAGATATGACTGATCATAAACTCGAAGTTCATCAGATCCCAACAAACACACCACAAAAGAGTTACATCATATGGATCTCCAAGAGACCATTGTATTGAGAATTCAGCGAGAGGGAGAAAGCCATCTAGCTACTAACTACGGACCCGAAGGTCTACAAAGGACTACTCACGCATCATCGGAGAGGCACCAATGGAAGTGGTGAACCCCTCCGTGATGGTGTCTAGATTGGATCTGGTGGTTCTGGACTCTGCGGCGGCTGGATGAATATTTCGTCGACGTCTCTAGGGTTATGGTATTTTTGGGGTATTTATAGAGCAAAGAGGCGGTCCGGGGGGCCCGCCCTGGTGGGTTGTGCCCCCCTCGGGGCAACCCCCAGGTGCAACCAGGGCCCATTGCCTTCCTTCTGGCCCATAAAAAATCATCGTGAAGTTTTGTGGCATTTGGACTCCATTTGATATTGATTTCCTGCGATGTACAAAACATGGAAAAAACAGCAACGGGCACCTGGCACTATGTCAATAGGTTAGTGCCAAAAAATGATATAAAATGACTATAAAATGATTGTAAAACATCCGAGATTGATAATAAAATAGCATGGAACAATAAAAGATTATAGATACGCGGGAGACGTATCAGTAACATACACATATCCCTAGACTATGTTACTACCTTCATAGTGGGTAGTAACATAAGTGTAGTGTCATGCAAAGCTTCATTTATTAGGTTATAGACTCGTATTGCATTGGGACATGTGATGTTACAGTAACTAGCTAAGTTACTGAAATTATCTCTCTCCTCATTAACTTATTGCCACATAAGCAAGTTTGCTGAGTTGGAGTCGATGTTACTGCTGAAGTTACCCCCACTGTGGCTAGTCTGATACTAGCTAGTCGTCTATGATATACTAGCTACCTCACTAAGAGCATGGTTAATAATACAGCCAAGGGTCGGCTATAAGAAGTTGCCATGTCATATACAGCCAACCTCTTAGCGGGAATGTACAATAATAAGTTTTAAATACGTACTAGTTTATCAATAGTTGGCCCACCTTACATCCTCACAAAGTGTCTTGGGTCTCGTGTTGCAGCTGGCTCTACTAACCAAGATCCCACTCCTATTCTCTTTCCTCCAACTAATAAGCACATATATATTATTCTATTCCTTATAGCTTGCTTAGACTACCCACAGTGGGAGTAACATAGGTAGTAACATCACACGTATCTAGATAAAATAGATGACGTGGCAAGCAATAAATGAAGAAAGAGAGGAAAGTGGTAACATAGCTAGTTAGACTAGCCACAATGGGTAGTAACATATATAGACTAGTAACATGCACATGTTACTAGTCTATGTTACTACCTCTATAGTAGGGAGTGACATATGTGTGGTAACATGCAACACTTCATTTATTAGGCTATAGACTCATTTTGCCTTGATATGTGTGATGTTACTCATACTACTATTAACTAGCTATGTTACCACTTTCCTCCATTTCTTCATTTATTGCTTGCACATCATCTATTTTATCTAGATATGTGTGATGTTACTATCTATGTTACGCCCACTGTGGGTAGTCTTACTAGCAGTATGAGTAACATGACACATCTCAAGGCAAGATGAGTCTATAGCCTAATAAATGAAGTGTTGCATGTTACTACACATATGTTACTCCCCACTATAGAGGTAGTAACATAGACTAGTAACATTCTATATTACTACCCATTGTGGCTAGTCTTATGTCACTCTATTGTGTACTTGCTCTAATGCATAGTATCATAGAGTAGCTAGTATCATATGTAGTACTTTATTTATATTGTCATGCATGACACATAATAGCATAGCATTTATTATGATACAGTTTCATGATATGATACTTAACCCTCTCTTTCTTCATTTAATTAATTCTATGACAGCTCATCAAAATTGCCTAGTTGGCATGCATGATACTAGCTATGATTCCCCCTTACTATCAGCCTAGCAAAGGTGTACAGATCATTTGTGCGTCGCTTTGTGAGTTTTCATCCGTTTGTTCGAGAAGCGGGGAGAAGTTTCAAACATTTCGGCCGCGAGGTGTGGCCACTAGCGTAGGCCTAGTTGGTATTTTAATTACAGGAAATTCAGATGGAGTTCGGACATCATCAAAATCGATGTGTGCCTGTGGCGTGCTCTCACAACCCCGTGGAAAAAAATTGGTAAAGTTTGACACAAGTTTTGATGAAAGCTCCTTCCAAACCGGAGCATCTCACATGAAGGATCGTGGCTTTCCAAAAGGAGATGTGTCAATTCAAACTCCTGTGGCCGGTGACTTCATCGTTTGGCCTCATAAAAATTTCCACGTTACGAATCACCATTATACCACGGGTTTGATTTTCTGGCGCATTTCAGGTATCGTTAGCTATATTTAAGACATTTTTTGAGATTAACGTGCATTTTGTGCATAAAAATAAAATTACAACCGGAACTGCATGTGCTGTCGAAAGGGATGAGGATCGCCGTTCGATCTGGGAGCATCCAACGGTGCAGACATATGATCCGTCGGGTTTGGGTTTTGGCCAATCAGAAAGCACGACTCACATCGTGGGCGGGGGGGGGGGGGGGGCGGGGTTTGGTCGGCACACGGCTTTCATCAATGAACCGTGTGCTATTCGCAAACCAGATAGCATATTTTTGTTCACATATACTGTAGTGAGATCAATTGAGTGTGCTACCTCTATGATATAATAATAATAATAACAAAAAACAGTTCGTATTCATTGCCTGAGCTGACAGCATATCAAGGTCAACATATTAACGGTTCTTACATCAACAGAAAACCGGGCATAACTCACAAATTCAGTACACGCGACAATTCTAAATTGAAGAATTAAGTTGCCGGGTAGGCATAAAGACTAGTCTTACGGCTTAATTCCCATGTACATGGGGGAACTGGGATCATTAAGTTGACCCCGAATGAACTTGGGTTTTTTGATGATTTTACGCTGCTCTGTTACACGGGTGCGTGATCCCTTGGCTGGCAACTCATCAAATTCATCGTACTCGTCCTCATTGGCAACATCGTCGACACCTAGTACCCTTCTCTTCCCATGCATCGCTAAATGGCCGTTCTTATGCAAGGGGTCTTCCACAAAGAAAATCTGGGTAGCATCGCTGGTAAGAATGAATGGGTCCGCGTGATATGCCATCGTTGTCCTGTTAACACAGGTCTTCCTGTACTCATCAATCCTTACCTGACCAAGAGGGATCCATGCGCACCTGAATAATGCCACCTTAACTTTCACATAGTCAAGCTCCCAAATCTCTTTGACGGTTCCATAGTATACCCTTTTATCAGCTTCATTTACAGTCGTGCATTCAATTCAAACAGAGCTGTTCTGATACAAGGTCTTCTGATCACGTTCCTCAGTGTAGAACGTGTGTCCATTTATGTCATATGCTTGGTACGTCAACACCGTAGGCTTTTGTGCCAACCACATAGCAATGTCATCGATGGATCCTTGTGCCAAACGATTCTTTAGCCATTCGGCGTAGTTCTTAGTGTGCTCCTTCATCTCCACATCTGATGAAGGCACCATTGGTAAGAAGCTTTGGCGTATCTCCGCCAAGTGTTCTTCGGTATAAGCGATGAGAACTGGGCTGTTAAGTAGTACCGTCAAATGGGCTTTCTCTGCCAATTCTTCGGGTGCAGCCATTTGCGTGCCAGCAAGGACCGGCTTACCTTTTCACCTCGTGGCGAGAGAGGGGCAAACCTATAGGTATTTGTTTCATGTATTCAGTGCAAAACTCAACCACCTCCTCCGCGGTATAACCTTGTAGGATGCTTGCCTCTGGATGGTTTCGGTTCCGACAAAAGCGCTTCAGTATTCCCATGAACCGCTTGAAGGGATACATGTTGTGAAGAAACACAGGACCACAATACTTTATCTCGTCGATAAGGTGCACAGTGAGATGGACCATGACATCAAAGAATGACGGTGGGAAAAACATCTCTAGGTTGGACAATATTCTTGCAATATCATCTTGCATATGATCCAACTCTTCAGGATTTACAACTTTCTGTCATAGTTGGTTGAAGAAATCACAGAGGTCAATGAGTGTGTTTCTTATATCTTTGTCCATCAGATTCCTGATGGCCACCGGGGGAATTTGTGTCAACATTACGTGGCAATCATGTGACTTCATGTGTCCCAACTTCATTTTACCTGAGCTCACATCCACGAGACTTCTGATGTTTGCGCAGTAGGAAGAGGGTGTCTTAACTGACAACAAATAGGTGAAGAATCGTGTTGCTTCTTTTGTGCTGAAATTGTAACTCTGGCGAGCTTTGATGAATTTGTCATCATCTTCTGCTTCACTCTTGCGTTTTGATTGACCAACAAGCATATCGAGCCGTGAACCGTCACCATCCTTTCTTTTACCTTTAATCTTGAGCAGAGTACCAAGGATGCTTTCACATACGTTCTTCTCTACGTGCATGACATCGATGCAGTGATGTACACGTAGAATCTCCCAGTAAGGTAATTTCCAGAACACCGATTTCTTCTTAAACACTTGACCATTGGGTGTTTGTTTCACTGTCAAAGGGTGGTTCTTGCCAAGCACAACATTAATTTTTGTAGCCATGTTGTGGACCACCTCCCCGTCATAGGATCTTGGCCCGCACCTGCCTCTGCCGTACCATCAAATTCAGCTTTCATCTTTCGGTATGGGTGTTTTTTTTCCGGAAGAACCTACGATGACGCAAATACACTGTTTTGCGCGAGTTGGGAAGTCTTCTGCTAGCTGTCCTATCCATGCATGTGACACACCCTACATCTCCCTTTGTTTTCTGCCCCGATGTGTTGCCTAATGCCGACATATCTTGAATGGTGTGCACCAGCATCGCATGTAGATCAAAAATCTCCTTTCTGTAAGCATCATAACATTTTACAGCAAGCGCATCTATCCACACTGTCAACAGTTCTTCTACCAGTAGCTGAAAGTAAATGTTGATGTCATTTCCAGGTTGCTTCAGGCCTTGGATAATCATTGACATCATAATGTATTTTTTCTTCATACACAACCAAGGAGCTAGGTTATATATGCACAGAAGCACCGGCCATGTGCTGTGATTGGTGCTCATATCGCCAAAAGGATCCATCCCGTCAGTACACTCCCTGAGCCTTATAATTCTAGGATCCTTGCCAAATTTGTCAAACTTGTTATCGATTAATTCCCACTGAGCCCCATATTTTGGGTGCCTCATAAACCTATCAGCAATTCGCTCATCAGGTTGCCAGCGCAACCTCTTTGCCTCTCTAGGGTTTGCAAACAAATGCCTCAACCTTGGAATTAAAGGCAATTACCAAACAACCTTGAACGAGATTCCTGTCTTGATCTCGTCGTCCAATTTGTACTTGTCCTTTGCTCTCCTGCGCTTGTATCGTGCATGCTTGCATGTGGGACATGCACGCAAATCTTTGTACTCACCACGGTACAATATATAAAATCATTCACACAAGCATGTATCTTCTATACTTCAAGTTCCAATGGAACAATTTTCTTCGCTTCATTCATGCTTCGAGGGAGTACATTATCTTCTGGGAGAATTTCTTTGAAAATACCTAACATCTCTGTGAAGCCCTTGTTTGATAGACCATTTGCTGCTTTAAATCTGAGAAGCGCCAGGGTGGCACTCAACCTGGAATATTTCTTTTTGCAACCTGGATACAATTCTTTCTTGGAGTCTGCATCAATGGTTGGCAGATCCTTGTACCCAGTCATATCCTTTTTTGGGCCCTCGAAATCTGCAATCATAGCAGCAAAATCAGGCATATCAAGATCTTCGTCATCTGCGTCGACATCTTGGTTTTCCAGTGGGCGTTTCGGCTTTCCGGTGTTCCATTGGTAGCTTGACGCCTCTACCCCGATGTTAGATTCAACATCCATGTGACACTGATCGGGGTTTGGTATCTCGTTGCCCTGGGTATCTTCATCCATGACCTCCTCTTCACCGTGTCTGGTCCAACGTGTATATCCATCCATGAATCCCCTAGAGACTAAGTGCATCTGGACATCTGCAACTCCATGTGACTCTGTATTGGCACAATCAGTACATGGACACAGGACGTAATCCGCATCACCAATTCTCCTCTTTGTACTTTCAGCCAAATTCATGAACTCTATCACACCACTGATAAAATCTGCGGTTTTCCGATTCTTCATCCATCGAGATCGTCCCATCTGCAGCACACGAATGGTAATTAAATACAAAACAACAACATTAATACATGGATTAACTGCTGCCCAAAGATGCGTGTATAAATCACAAGGTTTTTTTAATAATTACTAAGGGCACTCCATGTTGTTATCCAGATGTGCAATGGCAAAAATTAATGGCCAGTCAATTTACACGTAGAGTACTAGTACAACACTACCTTAGGAATTGAATACCTTAGTTAAGCCACTCATGAAATAAATACCTTAAATACCTTAATTAATTAGCCGTGCGGCGACCTCCACCCAGCAGACAGACAAGCGCGATGCGGCGGCACGCCGAGACAGCAGGGTCAAGGAGCAAAGCTTAGTGCGGCTGCCGCCTGAAGTTCGACCTCCACTATCCCGCCATCGACCGCGATGGATGTGCTCGAATCACGCCGTCGCCGACCTCGATGGTTGAGCTCCTCCTATCTCCCGCCGCAGACCGAGGATTGACCTCCTATGACGCCACCACCGCCCATCGACCAAGGATTGACCTCTTCTCCGGTAGCCGCTGCCTAGGCCTCCGCCGCCATTTCTATACGCAGAGCGGGTATTTTTTACGGATATCCGCGGAGCGGCTATTTACATAGTATCTCACCGTAACTCAATTATATGGATAGGGTAGTACATCACATACGCTTATGTAACGGCAACTGTGTCTAACTTACGTTGTCTTCTCACACGGTTTGGTGCAGAAATCGTGTGTGACGTTGCAATACCTAACACACAAACGACATGTATAAACAGTGTGCCGTGTACAACATATAGTGCCATAAGTAGTTCCTGACTGTTAGCTTATCTCCATAGTTTCCCCATTTCCCCCAAATCCCTACATAGCCTCCAAATTCCCTCATGTGGCGCTGACATTGGGGGAATGCGAACGAGTGGTGCCGATGGTTTCGATGCGGCTGCTCCTGCCGTATCGCCGCCATGACGGCGGTCGCCGCCGAGCACTTGCCTAACGTCATCAGAAGGTAGGTGTACTACGGATCCGAATCGTCATGTCAGGTTCCAATCTATCCTGATCTATTTTAGCATGTCCAAAGTATAGCTCCTTGCTGAATCCGTCCTGAATGAACCCCCCCCCCCCAGGAAAGCGATCTGCCGCCGGATCCGGAGCATGACTCCAGACTCCCGCAACACGAGTTCGACTCCGAGTTTGGCGCCACCGAGAAGTACCAAAAGGTGAGTTGTGTGCACGGGCACACTCCCGCTCGACGTGTATGCACAGAGGGATTTGACATTGGCAGGAGGTTTCTTAGTTGGCCCTTAGAGGTTAGTGCTAATTAAGTTCATCATTTTACTTCAGTTAATGCCACCGCTCATCCAGAATACTATTTAACATTGGTAGGGATATGAGGCTTGTGCCTTTGTTAACTGGCTGGATGAAGAATGGCATGGCAGGGCTCGGAGTGTTATCACCAAGCTCGCAGAAGATAATGTAAAGCTGAAGAAGAAACTGGCTGATCTGGAATGTACAATCAGTACGATGAAGCAAGAAAGAACAATCACAGGCAACAGATGAAAGAAAGAGACAAGAAGGAACTAGCATGTGTAGTTGTGGTTGTCACATTAGCCATGTTCTATGCATTGTTTGCAATGATGATTAGGGGTTTTGTTTGACAGTATTGCTAAAGCACATCTAGATGTGCTCTAAGTAATGCACATCTAGGTCCTATGCCATTGATGTTACGTGAAGATTCGTGCAGATATTTTACTTTGTCTTTTTTCTTTTCCTTTCTAGTTTGATTATTACTGGCTTTATCAATAAGAAGAGCTCAATGTATTGCTTGCCAACTGTCCTACTCTGTTCGCACCGGTAGTGGTGCATAATCCCAAAACTCGTTCCTTGTTTTTGTCCTGAAAAAGGAAACCAGCCAAATAGCCAATAGGAGTCCTGCGCAACCCCGGGAATTTGGAGCGACTAGGCACAAATAATTGCGGTTGATTATATCAACGGTTAGATAATAAGTCAACCACCGCTTCAATTGGCAGTTCCTCTTCTCTGCGTACCTCGCTTAAGTGTCCACCATCTTCATTGTCCCCGGCAGGCCGCGCTACACACTGGCACACACTCTGCAGCCATGTTGAGCGACATCGAGGACGACAGTTTGGCCAACAGTCTGGCGCCCGATGATAGGTCAACATCGGAATCATCCCGCTCGTCTTCCATGAGTCCGGCGTCGAGCCCAGACCTCGATTATATCCGGTTCATGGAAGGGACGCCACCTCCGGAGTCGTCAGACGACAACCAGACGGACGAGGAGCCGTCAGTGGACGAAGAAGAGGACGACAATGATGATGAGGAGGAATGGTCGAATGACGAGGAGGAGGACGATGACAGCAACGACGATGACGACGGCGGCGGCGATGAAAAGCCAACGGTCAGCGACAAGAAGCGTCCTCGCCAAGACGATGTCCCGAGGCCATCCAACAACAACAACAACAAGAAGAAGGACTAAATTAAGCAGACTGTATATATCTCTATTTATCCTGTCAATCTCATCGCAGATGGTTAGTAATATGTATTCGATAGAGATCTTCTACACTATTGCCCACAGGTTGGTTTGTTGAACTGTGTGCCCTGACGAGCACACAATTCACAAAAAAAGACCGTATGGGCTGTCGGTAATGATCGCATACAATTCTGATTACCGATCTGTTTGCCGGGTATCACACACATCTTGTTACACCGAATCGTTTGTGTTCACCTCAATCATCGCAAGCGGTTCATCAGAGTGAACTATATGCCGTATATCACACACACCTTGATCTGGCTGCCCGTTTCTGTTGTTCTGTCTCATGGCAAACAGTTCGTACAGATCAACCATATGCCCCTCATCGCACATGCAACTAAAATCCGAACCGTGTTTGATGTATCATCCATCACAAACTTTTTGCACCTTTTTTGACGGTTTTTTACATCACGGTTTGTGATTAATGCATCACACACAGTTTCGTCGAAGGGTCTCTGATCGTAGTGTCGCGTTAGCAGCATCCTGCAGTAGTGAAGGCAACCAAGATGCCAAGTGCTGAAGAGGCTTCACAAGTTTTTCTCAAGTCAAAGCAAGACCAACTTGGCTATCTTATTCAAGCCACTTTGAGGATTGAGAAAGGATTGGCCACCCTGACTCAGAATCAAGAGAGTCTTGAGAGAATATTTGAGACCAAACTTCATGACTTGGATGTCAAGGTGACAGAGATTCAGACTTCTGTGGAGAAGATCAAAGAAGAGCTTGAGGACAAGAGTGACAAGACCACCACTGATTCCTATCAAAGGGTGCCCAGAAGACAGAGGCCTGCAGCAGTGCCAGTGTCAGACACTAGAGCCACACTTCAACTCATGCAGCGACAGCTTCAGTTACCCCTCCGGTTGCAAATCCACCAGCTCCTTCAACCTCTTCAGATTTATTTGTTGCTGGACTCCTCTCCACGCCACCTCCCGAAGATCAAGCTTAGAGAGCCGCATATCACTATGCATTTTCAAGCTTTTTGGTAACTTGTTGCCAAAGGGGGAGAAAGTGTATAGATCATATGCTTTGAGAGAGAGAGAGAGCTTTGCTTCTTTTTGCCTCTTTTGCTGCCACTTATTTGCTACCTTGTTTGCTTGCTTGGATGATACTTTATGGTTATGTGTGTGAGATACTTGTATGATCATGTGTTTGATCATATCATACTTTAATGTTTGTGCTTGAATGATGATATTATATATCTCTCATGTATGATCATTCACTTTGTCTTGGTGATGAGTGTATATTTCATATGCTATCATTTTGAGCGCTCCACCAAGATGTATGTGACATGGAAGAGTAACCCATGTTCCTAATCGATTGTGCATTTGCATCCAAAAGCAAAATTTAAATAATGCACAAATTTAGGGGGAGCTCTTGCTTATCACATACTTCTCAATGCGATGATGTATTTCATTCTTATTATCATTTGTCGAAGCTTTGATCTATATGTTGTCATCAATTACCAAAAAGGGGGAGATTGAAAGTGCAACTAATCCCTGGGTGGTTTGGTAATTATTAACAACATATAGCTCATTGAACTAATACCCTTTCAAGATGATCATTTCAGAAAGTTAAATGATTGGCATGGCATGGACTAGAGATGTGGACCCCTCAAAATGCTAAGGACACATATTGGCAAAAGCTCAAGTCTCTACATTTTCATTTTAGTGATCCAAGACCACATTGAGTCCATAGGAAAAGCCAATACTATTAAAAAGGGATGAGGTGTTCTTTATGGCTTGCTTGCTCAAAATGATTAGTGATATGCTCCAAAAGCCTCACTTGGAGCTATATATTTTATTCGTCACATGATATGTGTTTTGCTTGAAGCGTCATTTTCTTTTGTTAGGATTTTCTTGCTGCTATCTATAATAATGTTTTGCATCTTTTACTTCAATAAAAATGTAAAGTATAGCCTTTGTCATGCTTATTTTGCAAGTCTACATGTTGCTGTTTGATACGTCTCCAACGTATCTATAATTTTTGATTGTTCCATGCTATTATATTATCTGTTTTGGATGCTTAATGGGCTTTAATATGCTCTTTTATATTATTTTTGGGACTAACCTATTAACCGGAGGCCTAGTGCCAGTTTCTGTTTTTTTGCCTATTTTAGAGTTTTGCAGAAAAGGAATACCAAACGGGGTCCAAACGGAATGAAACCTTCGCGATGATCTTTCTTGGACCAAAAGCAATCCAGAAGACTTGGAGTCGAAGTCTGGAACTCCACGAGGAAGTCACGAGGCAGGAGGGCGCGCCCAGGGGGTAGGCGCGCCCCACCCTCGTGGGCCCCTCGTAGCTCCACCGACATACTTCTTTCGCCTATATATACTCTTATACCCTAGAAACATCAGGGGGAGCCATGAAACCACTTTTCCACCGCCGCAACCATCTGTACCCGTGAGATCCCATCTTGGGGCCTTTTCCGGCGATCTGCCGGAGGGGGAATCGATCATGGAGGGCTTCTACATCAACACCATTGCCTCTCCCATGAAGCGTGAGTAGTTTACCACAGACCTTCGGATCCATAGTTATTAGCTAGATGGCTTCTTCTCTCTCTTTGATTCTCAATACAAAGTTCTCCTCGTTGTTCTTGGAGATCTAATCGATGTAATACTCTTTTGTGGTGTGTTTGCCGAGATCCGATGAATTGTGGATTTATGAACAAGATTATCTATGAACATTATTTGGTTCTTCTCTGAAGTCTTATATGCATGATTTGATATCTTTGCAACTTCGAATTATCGGTTTAGTCTGGCCTACTAGACTTTCTTGCAATGGGAGAAGTGCTTAGCTTTGGGTTCAATTTTGCGGTGTTCTTTCCCAGTGACAGTAGGGGCAGCAAGGCACATATTGTATTGTTGCCATCGAGGATAAAAAGATGGGGTTTATATCATATTGCTTGAGTTTATCCCTCTACATCATGTCATCTTGCTTAATGCGTTACTCCGTTCTTATGAACTTAATACTCTAGATGCATGCTGGATAGCGGTCTATGTGTGGAGTAATAGTAGTAGATGCAGAATCGTTTCGGTCTACTTGACATAGACATGATGCCTATATTCATGATCATTGCCTTAGATATCTTCATAACTATGCGCTTTTCTATCAATTGCTCGGCAGTAATTTGTTCACCCACCGTAATACATGCTATACTGAGAGAAGCCACTAGTGAAACCTATGGCCCCCGGGTCTCTTTCCTATTATATTACATCTCTTTTATTTACATCGCATCTCGTTTACTATTTTGCAATCTTTACTTTCCAATCTATACAACAAAAATACCAAAAATATTTACTTTACTATCTCTATTAGATCTCACTTTTGCGAGTGACCGTGAAGGGATTGACAACCCCTTTATCGCGTTGGTTGCAAGGTTCTTGATTGTTTGTGCAGGTACTAGGTGACTTGTGCGTTGTCTACTACTGGATTGATACCTTGGTTCTCAAAACTGAGGGAAATACTTACGCTACTTTGCTGCATCACCCTTTCCTCTTCAAGGGAAAACCAACGCATGCTCAAGAGGTAGCAAGAAGGATTTCTGGCGCCGTTGCCGGGGAGATCTACGCCAAGTCAAGACATACCAAGTACCCATCATAAACTCTTCTCCCTCGCATTACATTATTTGCCATTCGCCTCTCGTTTTCCTCTCCCCCACTTCTAAAACGATTTTCGAAAACCTTTGCCTTTTCTTCGCCCCTCTTCCGTTCGTCTCTTTTCGCTTGCTTCTTGTGTGCTTGTGTGTTGGATTGATTGTTTGCCACGATGGCTCAAGATAATACTAAATTGTGTGACTTTTCCAATACCAACAACAATGATTTTATTAGCACTCCGATTGCTCCTACTACCGATGCTGAATCTTGTGAAATTAATACCGCTTTGTTGAATCTTGTTATGAAAGATCAATTTTCTGGCCTTCCTAGTGAAGATGCCGCTACCCATCTAAACAACTTTGTTGATTTGTGTGATATGCAAAAGAAGAAAGATGTGGATAATGATATTGTTAAATTGAAGCTATTTCCGTTTTCGCTTAGAGATCGTGCTAAAACTTGGTTCTCTTCTTTGCCTAAAAATAGTATTGATTCATGGAATAAGTGCAAAGATGCTTTTATCTCTAAGTATTTTCCTCCCGCTAAGATCATCTCTCTTAGGAACGATATTATGAATTTTAAGCAACTTGATCATGAGCATGTTGCACAAGCTTGGGAGAGGATGAAATTAATGATACGTAATTGCCCTACACATGGTTTGAATTTGTGGATGATTATACAAAAAATTTATGCCGGATTGAATTTTGCTTCTAGAAATCTTTTAGATTCGGCCGCGGGAGGCACTTTTATGGAAATCACTTTAGGAGAAGCTACTAAACTCCTAGACAATATTATGGTTAATTATTCTCAATGGCACACCGAAAGATCCACTAGTAAAAAAGTTCATGCGATTGAAGAGATTAATGTTTTGAGTGGAAAGATGGATGAACTTATGAAATTGTTTGCTAATAAAAGTGTTTCTTCTGATCCTAATGATATGCCTTTGTCCACTTTGATTGAGAATAATAATGAATCTATGGATGTGAATTTTGTTGGTAGGAACAATTTTGGTAACAACGCGTATAGAGGAAACTTTAATTCTAGGCCGTTTCCTAGTAATTCCTCTAATAATTATGGTAATTCCTACAACAACTCTTATGGAAATTTTAATAAGATGCCCTCTGATTTTGAGACTAGTGTTAAAGAATTTATGAGTTCGCAAAAGAATTTCAATGCTTTGGTTGAAGAAAAATTGCTTAAGATTGATGAGTTGGCTAGGAACGTGGATAGAATTTCTCTTGATGTTGATTCTTTGAAACTTAGATCTATTCCACCTAAGCATGACATCAATGAGTCTCTCAAAGCCATGATAATTTCCATTGATGAATGCAAAGAAAGAACCGCTAGGATGCGTGCTAAAAAAGATTGCTTTGTGAAAGCGTGTTCTTCTAGTTTTCATGATAATAATGATAAAGATCTAAAAGTGATTGATGTCACTCCTATTAAATCTTTGTTTTCCAATATGAATCTTGATAAAGATGGGACTGTAGATGAGTCAACTTTAGTTAAAAGGCGTCCCAATGATTCGGAGTTTTAGATCTTGATGCGAAAATTAATAAAAGTGGGATCGAAGAGGTCAAAACTTTACATAGCAATGAACCCACTATTTTGGATTTCAAGGAATTTAATTATGATAATTGCTCTTTGATAGATTGTATTTCCTTGTTGCAATCCGTGTTAAATTCTCCTCATGCTTATAATCAAAATAAAGCTTTTACTAAACATATCATTGATGCTTTAATGCAATCCTATGAAGAAAAGCTTGAACTAGAAGTTTCTATCCCTAGAAAACTTTGTGATGAGTGGGAACCTACTATTAAAATTAAGATTAAATATTATGAATGCCATGCTTTGTGTGATTTGGGTGCTAGTGTTTCCATGATTCCAAAAACCTTGTGTGATGTGCTAGGTTTCCGTGAATTTGCTGATTGTTCTTTAAATTTGCATCTTGCGGATTCCACCATTAAGAAACCTATGGGAAGGATTAATGATGTTCTTATTGTTGCAAATAGGAATTATGTGCCTGTAGATTTCATTGTTCTTGATATAGATTGCAATTCTACATGTCCTATTATTCTTGGTAGACCTTTCCTTAGAACGATTGGTGCAATTATTGACATGAAAGAAGGAAATATTAGATTCCAATTTATGTTAAGGAAAGGCATGGAACACTTTCCTAGGAAGAAAATTAAATTTCCTTATGAATCTATTATGAGAGCCACTTATGGATTGCATACCAAAGATGGCAATACCTAGATCTATTCTTGTTTTTATGCCTAGCTAGGGCCGTTAAACAATACCGCTTGTTGGGAGGCAACCCAATTTTATTTTTGTTCTTTGATTTTTGCTCATGTTTAGTAATAAATAATTCATCTAGCTTCTGTTTATATGTGGTTTTATGTTTTAATTAGTGTTTGTGCCAAGTAGAACCTTTGGGAAGACTTGGGTGAAGTCTTTGCGATCTTGCTGTAAAAAACAGGAACTTTTGCGCTCACGAGATTAGCTGTCATTGTTTACTGGAGAGTGAGTTTAGGTTGATTCTTTTTGAATATGATTAATTGACAAATTCCTCACGTCCACCAATTTATTACATAATTTTTGGAGTTACAGAAGTATTCGAAATGCATAGATTTCTACAGACTGTTCTGTTTTGACAGATTCTGTTTTTCGTGTGTTGTTTGCTTGTTTTGATGAATCTATGAGTAGTATCGGGGGGTATGAACCATAGAGAATTTGTAATAGATTAGGTTTAACACCAATATAAATAAAAAATGAGTTCATTACAGTAACTTAAAGTGGTGGTTTATTTTCTTATACTAACGAAGCTCATGAGATTTTCTGTTGAAGTTTTGTGTTGTGAAGTTTTCAAGTTTTTGGGTAATGATTTGATGGATTTTGGAATAAGGAGTGGCAAGAGCCTAATCTTGGGGATGCCCAAGGCACCCCAAGGTAAAATTCAAGGACAACCAAAAGCCTAAGCTTGGGGATGCCCCGGAAGGCATCCCCTCTCTCGTCTTTGTCTATCGGTAACTTTACTTGAGGCTATATTTTTATTCACCACATGATATGTGTTTTGCTTGGAGCGTCTTGTATGATTTGAGTCTTTGATTTTTAGTTTACCACAATCATCCTTGCTGTACACATCTTTTGGGAGAGACAAGCATGAATCATGATTTATTAGAATACTCTATGTGCTTCACTTATATCTTTTGAGCTTGATAATATTGCTCTAGTACTTCACTTATATCTTTTTAGAGCACGGCGGTGGCTTTATTTTATAGAAATTGTTGAAATCTCATGCTTCACTTATATTATTTTGAGAGTCTTTTAGAATAGCATGGTAATTTCCTTTGGCTATAAAACTAGTCCTAATATGATGGGCATCCAAGATGGGTATAATAAAAACTTTCATATAAAGTGCGTTGAATACTATGAGAAGTTTGATGCTTGATGATTGTTTTGAGATATGAGGATGGTGATATTAGAGTCATGATAGTAGAGTAATTGTGAATTTGAGAAATACTTGTGTTGAGGTTTGCAAGCCCTGTAGCATGCACATATGGTAACCGTTGTGTAACAAATTTGAAGCATGAGGTGTTTCTTTGATTGCCTTCCTTATGTGTGGAGGTCGGGATCGCGCGATGGTTAACTCCTACCAACCCTTCCCCTAGGAGCATGTTCGTAGTGCTTGGTTTTGATGACTTGTACATTTTTTGCAATAAGTATGCGAGTTCTTTATGACTAATGTTGAGTCCATGGATTATACGCACTCTCACCCTTCCACCGTTGCTAGCCTCTCTAGTACCGTGCAACTTTCGCCGGTACCATAAACCCACCATTTACCTTCCTCAAAACAGCGACCATACCTACCTACTATGGCATTTCCATAGCCATTCCGAGATATATTGCCATGCAACTTTCCACCGTTCCGTTTATTATGACATGCTCCATCATTGTCATATTGCGTTGCATGATCATGTAGTTGACATCGTATTTGTGGCAAAGCCACCATTCATAATTTTTTTCATACATGTCACTCTTGATTCATTGCACATCCCGGTACACCGCCGGAGGCATTCATATAGAGTCATATTTTGTTCTAAGTATCGAGTTTTAATCCTTGAGGTGTAAATAAATAGAAGTGTGATGATTATCATTATTAGAGCATTGTCCCGTGTGAGGAAATAAAAAAAAAGAGGCCAAAGAAGCCAATGAAAAAAAAGAGGCCAAAGAAGCCAAACCAAAAAAAGAGAGAAAAGAGAGAAGGGACAATGCTACTATCCTTTTCCACACTTGTGCTTCAAAGTAGCACCATGATCTTCATGATAGAGAGTCTCTTATTTTGTCACTTTCATATACTACTGGGAATTTTCGTTATAGAACTTGGCTTATATATTCCAATGATGGGCTTCCTCAAAATGCCCTAGTTCTTCATGAGCAAGCAAGTCGAATGCACACCCACTTAGTTTCTTTTGTTGAGATTTCATACATTTATATCTCTAGTGCATCCGTTGCATGGCAATCCCCACTTACTCACATTGATATCTATTGATGGGCATCTCCATAGCCCATTAACATGCCTAGTTGATGTGAGACCATCTTCCTCCTTTTTTGTCTTCTCCACAACCACCATTCTATTCCACCTATAGTGCTATGTCCATGGCTCATGCTCATGTATTGCGTGAAAGTTGAAAAAGTTTGAGAATACTAAAGTATGAAACAATTGCTTGGTTGAAACCGGGGTTGTGCATGATTTGAATATTTTGTGTGACGAAGATGGAGCATAGCCAAACTATATGATTTTGTAGGGATGAACTTTCTTTGGCCATGTTATTTTGAGAAGACATGATTACTTTGTTAGTATGCTTGAAGTATTATTATTTTTATGTCAATATTAAACTTTTGTCTTGAATCTTTCGGATCTGAACATTCATGCCACAGTAAACAAAATTACATTGATAATTATGTTAGGTAACATTTCACATCAAAAATTCTGTTTTTATCATTTACCTACTCGAGGACGAGCAGGAATTAAGCTTGGGGATGGTTGATACGTCTCCAACGTATCTATAATTTTTGATTGTTCCATGCTATTATATTATCTGTTTTGGATGTTTAATGGGCTTTAATATGCTCTTTTATATTATTTTTGGGACTAACCTATTAACCGGAGGCCCAGTGCCAGTTTCTGTTTTTTTGCCTATTTTAGAGTTTTGCAGAAAAGGAATACCAAACGGAGTCCAAACGGAATGAAACCTTCGCGATGATCTTTCTTGGACCGAAAGCAATCCAGAAGACTTGGAGTCGAAGTCTGGAACTCCACGAGGAAGCCACGAGGCAGGAGGGCGCGCCCAGGGGGGTAGGCGCGCCCCCACCCTCATGGGCCCCTCGTAGCTCCACCGACGTACTTCTTTCGCCTATATATACTCTTATACCCTAGAAACATCAGGGGGAGCCACGAAACCACTTTTCCACCGCCGCAACCTTCTGTACCCATGAGATCCCATCTTGGGGCCTTTTCCGGTGATCTGCCGGAGGGGGAATCGATCACGGAGGGCTTCTACATCGACACCATTGCCTCTCCGATGAAGCGTGAGTAGTTTACCATAGACCTTCGGGTCCATAGTTATTAGGTAGATGGCTTCTTCTCTCTCTTGGATTCTCAATACAAAGTTCTCCTCGATGTTCTTGGAGATCTATTCAATGTAATACTCTTTTGCAGTGTGTTTGCCGAGATCCGATGAATTGTGGATTTATGAACAAGATTATCTATTGAATATTATTTGGTTCTTCTCTGAATTCTTATATGCATGATTTGATATCTTTTCAAGTCTCTTCGAATTATTGGTTTAGTTTGGCCTACTAGATTGATCTTTCTTGCAATGGGAGAAGTGCTTAGCTTTGGGTTCAATCTTGCGGTGTCCTTTCCCAGTGATAGTAGGGGCAGCAAGGCACGTATTGTATTGTTGCCATCGAGGATAAAAAGATGGGCTTTTCATCATATTTCTTGAGTTAATTCCTCTACATCATGTCATCTTGCTTAATGCGTTACTCCGTTCTTATGAACTTAATACTCTAGATGCATGCTGGATAGCGGTCGATGTGTGGAGTAATAGTAGTAGATGCAGAACCGTTTTGGTCTACTTGACACGGATGTGATGCCTATATTCATGATCATTGCCTTAGATATCTTCATAACTATGCACTTTTCTATCAATTGCTCGGCCGTAATTTGTCCACCCACTGTAATACGTGCTATCTTGAGAGAAGCCACTAGTGAAACCTATGGCCCCCGGGTCTCTTTCCTATTATATTACATCTCTTTTATTTACATCACATCTTGTTTACTATCTTTACTTTCCAATCTATACAACAAAAATACCAAAAATATTTACTTTACTATCTCTATTAGATCTCACTTTTGCGAGTGTCCGTGAAGGGATTGACAACCGCGTTATCGTGTTGGTTGCAAGGTTCTTGATTGTTTGTGCAGGTACTAGGTGACTTGTGCGTTGTCTCCTACTGGATTGATACCTTGGTTCTCAAAATTGAGGGAAATACTTACGCTACTTTGCTGCATCACCCTTTCCTCTTCAAGGGAAAACTAACGTATGCTCAGGAGGTAGCACTGTTTGAAAACAAAAAGTTTATCGGTGCTGCAAAAATTCCCCATAAAAGTCAGAATGTGATAAAATATTGAAACTTTTTGTACAATAAGTTTTGATAAATTTTCTACAGTGTGTTAAATTTTCAGAATTTTTTAAGTTGAATAAGTATGGATCCTCTTGCATTCTTTACAGACTGTTCTGTTTTGGCAGATTGCTGTTATATTTGCATTGTTTGCATATGTTTGCTTGTTTAATGATTCTATTTGAGGATAGGAGTATTAAATATGCAGCGGCATTTAGTATGCAATGTTAAATTATAACTTTAGTGATTTGTTACAGTAGAGAATGATAAGGTTTTGCATTGATATATACTAAGGTTTTGCATTGATATATACTAACTTATCTCACGAGTTCTTGTTGAGTTTTGTGTGGATGAAGTTTTCAGTACTAGGTAAACCGTGATATGAGAGGAATTAAGGAGACACAAAAGCTCAAGATTGGGGATGCCCAAGGCATATCAAGTTAATATTCCAAGAAGTCTCAAGCATCTAATCTTGGGGATGCCCCGGTAGGCATCCCACCTTTCTTTTTCAACAATTATCTGTTGAGCCTAAGTTTTGCTTCTTCACATGATGTGTGCTATTCTTGGATTGTCATCTTATTTTGTTTTGCTTTTTGCTTGCTGTTTTAATAAAACATTTAGATCTGAAAGTTTTTAAATAAAAGAGAGTCCTCCAATAGCTACCCATTTACATAACTACTCGCTTGATCTTCACTTATATCTTTTTTGGAGCAGTTTGTCATTTACTCTTGTGCTTCACTTATATCCTATGAGTAAATTGTTGAATGAATTGAATTTCATGAAGTTGAAATTATATGTTCGCATCTTGCCTAGTGGTAGCTTCACATTGGGTTTAGAAAGTGAAATCTTTTGAAGCTTGACAATCACAATATTGGTCATACAAGCAATTCATGAATCATTACTATAAGGAAGAGAACTTTCACATGCAAATACACTATCTTGGAAATCTTTTGTGATTGTGAGCCCCCAGCAGAATATTATATGACAAAATTGTTGACGTTGGACAAGGAAGACAACGTAATGATTTATGTTTGTTCATATTCACATAGAAGCTATATTGTCATAGATCCTTCAACATGTGGTGCTTGCCCCCCATCTTTTCTAGCCAAAAATTCCACACGAAGTAGAGATGCTACTTGTGCATCCAAAAACCCTTAAACCCAAATCATATTTTCAAGAGTCCACCATACCTACCTAAGGATTGAGTAAGATCCTTCAAGTAAGTTGTCATCGGTGCAATAAGGCAATAAAAAATTGCTTCTAAAAGTGTTAGATCATTTAGTGTAAGAGAAAATTGAGCGTTGTACGAACTTGTGATGGCAAAGAATAAAAGCGATAGACTGCATAATAAAGGTTGCTATCATAAGGGGCAATATAATGTGACGTTCTTTTGCACTAAGGGATTGATCATACAAACAAAAAGCGCATGGCAACCTCTACTTCCCTCTGCGAAGGGCCTACCTTTTACTTTTATATATTTATTTTCATGCAAGAGTCAAAGTTTTTCTCTCTATTCCTTTTTATTTTTCTCTTTTGGCAAGCATCATGTGGTGAGCAAAGATCTAGGCACATATATCCAGTTGGATATGGGTAGCATGAGTTATTATTGTTGACATCACCCTTGAGGTGAATACGTTGGGAGACGAAATTATAAGCCCCTATCTTTCTATGTGTCCAGTTGAAATGTTTTGCTCATGTGTATGCAGTGAGTGTTAGCAATCATAGAAGACTATATGATGGTTTAGTATGTGGAGCTCTTACTTAGACTCTGTTGAATAAGTTGAATTGCAATTGCTTGGTGACGAAGAACATAGGTTGTTGAGTTTAAAGAGCATTCATTGTTTGAACCTTAACATGTGAATTGGTTGCTACTTTAACATGATGAGTTTTATGAGAAAGAATTGCTATCATGATGCTAGGAAAAGTGATTGAAATTATCATTGATCAAACTTATGCACTTTGCTGACATTAACACTTCATAAATTATTTCTTTTATCATTTACCTACTCGAGGACGAGTAGGAATTAAGCTTGGGGATGCTGATACATCTCTGTAACATCCCAAATTTTCAATTTGGAATGTTATACATTAGATCATCATTGCATAGCATATTTATTTGCATTTTCGGCAAATCGTCGAAAAATCCTAAGCAACTCAAGGACCCTCGGAGAGAGTTGGGGATTTTCTCGATTTTCATATTTGATTTTTATCAAATAATGAAACAAGGATTTTTATTTTGTTTTTAATTATTTTTCTCTCCGAAAAATATTTCGTATTAAAATAAATGAGAGGAGAAAATATGACTTCTCCAAAATAATTGAAATATTGGAGGAAAAATATTAAAATCAAATATTGGATTTTATTCGAATTTTATTGGCAATTTTAATTGCATTAAAAAAATTTGCACGTTTTCAAAACTGCATTTTTGGGCCAAGAAAATGTTCATCTCGTTCTAATTACTTTAATTAGACGGGAAAAATTTGTTTTAGCATTTTTGGATTTTTATTTATTTTTCCGCGATTTTTTTAGATTCGGCGAAACTATTTAAAAAAAACGCCGAGCGCCGACTGGGCCGAAGCCCAGCCGCGCGGCCCAGCCCGCCCGCGAGCCGTCTCCCTCCTGGAGACCGCCGCCGCCGAGTCCCGATCGGGGACGAGACCCGCCGCCGCCCGTCGCCCCCTCCCCAAGGCAGGCCCCCCTCCTTATATACCCCCTACCCCGCCGCCTCTCCCTCACCCCGTCCCCGAAGCCGCCGCCGCCGAGGAGCCCCGCCGGAGCCGCCCGCCCCGCCGCCGAAGGAGGAGCCGCCGGAGCGCCGTACGCCGCCGCCCGCCGCCCCGTTCGTCGCCCCCGCCGACGCCCGCACCCCGCCGCCCCTCGCCGCCCTCGCCGACCCGCCGGAGCCCGTCCCGAGCCCCGCCGGAGTTGCCCCGACGAGGTAGCCGCAGCCGCCGTTCGTTTTTTTAAAAACCGTTCGGTTTATTTTTTATTTTTTAGTTCAGTTTTATTTATTTTATTTTTTCTTCGGTTTAATTATCTAGTGAACGTTCACCATTCCGTTCGTTTTAACGAACGTGTTCGTCGGTTTGACGCTGTTAACGAACGTCCGTTCGTTTAACTGTTCGTCAGTTTTCTTTTTCGTCGGATTTTCTGCGATTATTCCAGATCGCGATTTCTGATCAGATTTTCGTTCTGGTTTAACTTTTCGCTCGTTTATCGGAATCAGGCGATTCAAGCGCCTAGAGTTTCGTCTCGAAATTCTCTTTCCGTTTAACCTACTCAAACAAGTTTTTGCTACTGTAAAATTTGACTTAGATCCAGATTAGTAAACGAAGCTTGTTTCTTTCGCCGTTTGACTTTCGTTGCTTCGTTTGATTTGATTCTTTTTGCAAACCGGAGTTCTTAAGTTGAACTTTCTGGTTAGATCTTTATTTGAGTTTTACTTGTGCATTAGATGAGTGCTTATTGTTTGCTTGTTTGTTTGCGATAGAGTACCCGGAGTGCGCCGCTTGCTACTTCGAATCTCTAGGTTTCACGGATCATCAGCAAGGCAAGTAACACTTTGATCATACCTCTTTTACTACCCAGTTTTATTGCATTAGATCAATCCTCAAACATTGCATGGTTAGGATCTAATTAAATTGTGGGAATTGGGAAGTAGATGAGGTAGTACCTATCACCTGTTTCATTATCAAACCCTTGGGAGTTACTTCTACGTTTGCCTATATTGCTATGCTATGCTTGTAGACGTGGATTGGGTTTGAGAGATATTCACTACAGATGTGAGATTGTTAATTAATGGTTTACTTAAGGTGGCAACTAAAACTCACATCTGGGTGGATTGAGGTACCTGGGTATTCCAGGATTGCCTGTTTTTCTTTTGGACCGCCACCCAGGTTCAAAGGGATCATGAGATTTTTCATGCTAGAAACTTCCGTGTGCAGCCGCAAGCTATTATGGGCTCTAGCATAGTTGATTAAGTTGTGTGAACTCTTACAGTGGTAGACTAGCAGATGTAGGGGATGTAGGTGGTACGGTCTATCACATCGTAAGGTGCAAACGCTTCTGAAAGACTATGTCTCGGTCATCCGTTTCTCAAACATCATGTAGTGCGAGAATCCAGCGGAGGCGATCGAGTCTTGTGGGAAAAGTGCACAAACCTCTGCAGAGTGTATAAACTAATCATGGTTAGCCGTGTCCCCGGTTATGGACATCTTGAGTATCTAGTACTTGGATTATCATGTGAATCTCATCACCATGTTACTTTAATTAATATTGTTGGGTTAATGATGATACTTAATTGGGATTGAGATGCTGTCAACCATCTCAATGTTTAACAACCACCATGATAGTTAAATAAAATTTATTCCTTTGTAGTAGGGAAAAACTGGCTTTTCGCAAAACTGTAACCATAGAGCTTTCTACCAGCCATATATGCATGTAGTATAGTATTATTATGTTCATTACTCTCTATGTGTTACATTGCCAGCATATTCCATGTGCTGACCCGTTTTCGGGCTGCAACGTTTCATGTTGCAGACTTTTCAGACGACGAGTAAGGTGCCTTTAGGTCGTGGTCTTATACTCAGTGATGCCGTTGGAGTTGATGGACTCACTTATCTTCCAAGTCTTCCGCTGTTATCGTATTAGATGGCCTTAAGCCATATTTATCATACTTATTCTCTTTTGAGATATTCGTTGTAATAAGTGTGTGATTGCTACTCTGTTATAAATCCTCCATTTGTACTGTGCGTGTCAGCATTACTGATCCAGGGATGACACTGGTGCACAGCAGCACAGACTGTTTGAGGTCTGGTCGCTACAAAGGTGGTATCAGAGCACACGTTGACTGTAGGACACGACCACTAAGCTTAAACCCTAGAACACTACTCTCTTCTCATTTCTGACTCCTCTCCACTTTCTACTCTTTTAGGAATGGCGGATGCAAGGAATAAGTTCATGCAACCAGATGAAGATACACCTTTTGGACGACACTTGAAGGAAGTCACTAAGTACTTAAACATTGGAATACCAAGCATCACCGGAACCTACAACGCCACATTTCCAGAAGAGGAGAGCTGGAAGATTCAAGTTCAAGTTCCAGGAAGGACGTTTACGCCAGTCACTGAGCCTATAAAGTTTTCTTTTGAAGCACCAACCTGGAGTTTAGGGAAGAGCATGGCAGCCCACATCTCTATGGGACGCATTGGAGAAGTCTACCACAGGGAGCTTAAGGATACTATTTATCAGATTTGTGGACGCCGAGACGAGCAATGGGAGATGATTAGCACCAAGAAGGATGGATCAATTGCAGCTTTCATCCAGGAGCAAAACCAACACATTCGTCGCCAGGAGAACCAGATGTGCTCAGACATGATAGATCTGAAGAAGGCATTAACCAAGATCCAGGAGTTGGAGGATGAACTCAAGGCTACACGCGAGGATTATTTGGAAGAAATCGTCGCACTAGTAGGGAAGAATGACGACCTGGAGAAGAAGATTGGAGTATTCATGGGAAATCCAGCATCAAAAGGAGAAGATGATGAATGCGCTTGCCCGGATAACTACATCATCATCGACGACACCGACTCGGACCCCAGTGAAGATGACTTTGTTGATGAAGCTGGAGCAGATATCATGGAGTCTTCGACTGATCAAAATTTCTAGTAGACCACCATATCAGTAGTAGTATTCCCCCATATATATAGTATAGTTCGAGCACTTTGTAACGATAGTTAGATCGATTGTATGCCTTGTTTGATTTGATTGAGTGATATTGATTGTGTTTGTCTCATGAGCATATGGGTAGTGTTTTCTCTCTAGACCTTATTCTATTCTAAATTCCCATCTTTTCTAAACCTATCAGATGCCTCCGAGACGCGACACCGGATTTGTTTTCCCACCGGAGATCACTCAGTTGATTCAGCAGCAGAATGCCCTGATGCAAGTGTTAGTACAGAACCAAGGCAACAACAACAACAACAACAACAACAACCCACCACCACCACCACCTGTTGATCACTTAGCCCGTTTCTTGAGGCTAAATCCGCCGGTGTTTTTCAGCAGCACCGAGCCGATTGTTGCAGATGATTGGCTCCGCAAAGTTGGAAGGGAGTTGACCACTGCAGGATGCACAGATGCGGAGAGAGTGCGTTTTGCCGCACATCAGCTTGATGGACCCGCAGCATCATGGTGGGAGAATTACACAGCCACTCACCCTATTGACACTGTCACATGGGACCAGTTTCAACAAGCTTTTCGTACAGCCCATGTTTCAGCAGGAGCTATGGCTATGAAGAAGCGTGAGTTTCGCAACCTACGCCAAGGAGGACGCACCGTAGGCCAGTATGTGGAGGACTTTAGTAAGTTAGCACGTTATGCCCCAGATGACGTTGCTACAGATGCAGCCAAGCAGGAGAAGTTTCTGGAAGGACTGAATGATGAGCTGAGCATGCAGTTAATGGTAGCAACCTTCAACAACTACCAGGAGTTGGTAGATAGAGCACTCATGATTGAAGGGAAGCAGCAGCAGATTGAAAACCGTAAGAGGAAGTATGGACAAGGGAAGTATAATTCCGGAGCCCAGCAGAAGCCACGTTTTACCCCGAAATCGGGAGGACAGTTTCAGCATACCCATGGAGGAGGTAATTCGCACAACCATAATGGCTCCAAGAATGGTAATGGGAACGGAGGAAGCAACGGACAGAACCGTACCAACCCTTCAACCCCAGCTAAGAGAGACCTGAGTCAAGTCACTTGCTTTAAGTGCCAGAAGACTGGACATTATGCCAATGAATGTCCCGAAGCCCAGAATGGTAATGGAAATGGAAGCTCTGGGAAGAAGCCGAACCCTTTCAACAAAGGACATGTGAACCACGTTAGCGTGGAAGAGGTTGAAGCACAGCCTGATGCAGTAATAGGTAAGTTTCTGGTTAAGTCATTTACTGCACTCGTTCTTTTTGATACTGGTGCATCGCATTCATACATATCAAGGGGATTTGTGGATAAGTATAAACTGCCAACCCAAGCCCTTAGGTCACCCATGTTAGTAACCTCGCCAGGAGCAGAGTATATGGCTAGTTTATGGTGTGATCGGTTACCATTAAGGATTGGTAACTACGTGTTTCCCTCGGACCTAATAATATTGGAATCGCAAGGATTGGATGTGATATTAGGCATGGATTGGTTATCGAAGTATGGAGGGAACATTGATTGTGTCAGTAAAACAATTTTGCTTACCACCCCAGAAGGAAGGAGGATTAAGTATGTATCCCGGCATATGCCGAAGAGAACTCAGGTGAATTCCTTATCAGGAGTTGTACAGGAGGAAGTACCAGTGGTGAAGGATTACCCGGATGTTTTCCCAGAAGAGTTGCCAGGCATGCCACCAGATAGAGACATCGAGTTTCTGATCGAGCTTTTGCCAGGCACAGGACCAATATCTAAGAGACCGTACAGGATGCCCGCAAAAGATTTGGAGGAGATTAAGAAGCAGATTAAGGAGTTACTGGATAAAGGCTATATTCGCCCAAGTTCGTCACCTTGGGGATCACCAGTACTTCTAGTGGAGAAGAAAGATGGATCGTTGAGGATGGTTGTTGATTATCGAGGATTGAACGAAGTGACCATCAAGAACAAGTACCCACTGCCGATGATCAATGATTTGTTTGACCGCTTACAAGGAGCTAAGGTATTTTCCAAGATCGATCTACGATCAGGATACCACCAGTTGAAGATTCGAGAGCAGGATATACCTAAGACGGCTTTTACCACCAGGTATGGGCTGTATGAGTATACCGTTATGTCATTTGGTCTGACTAACGCACCTGCCTATTTCATGAACCTGATGAACAAAGTGTTTATGGAGTTTTTGGATAAGTTCGTCGTGGTGTTCATTGATGATATTTTGGTCTACTCAAAGAATGAAGAGGAGCATAAGGAGCATTTGCGTTTGGTACTTGAGAAACTCAGAGAACATCAGTTGTACGCCAAATTCAGCAAGTGTGAGTTTTGGCTGAAGGAAGTTGGATTCCTCGGACATGTTATATCCGGAGAAGGAATAGCGGTAGACCCCGCCAAAGTTGACACAGTAACAAGTTGGGAATCACCCACGTCAGTTGGAGAGATCCGGAGTTTCCTTGGACTCGCAGGATACTACCGGAGATTCATTGAGAATTTCTCAAAGATTGCAAAACCCATGACTGAGCTATTGAAGAAAGACACCAAGTTCAATTGGACTGAGGAATGTGAAGCTAGTTTCCAAGAGTTGAAGAAACGTTTGGTTACATCACCAGTGTTGATTCTGCCAGATCAACGCAAGGATTATGAAGTTTATTGCGATGCTTCTCGTCGAGGACTTGGAGCAGTGCTTATGCAGGAAGGAAGAGTTGTTTCATATGCTTCACGACAACTTAAACCCCATGAGAAGAACTATGCCACGCATGATTTGGAATTAGCAGCCGTAGTGCATGCGTTGAAGACATGGAGGCATTTTCTCATCGGAAACCATTGTGAGGTGTACACGGATCACAAGAGTTTGAAGTACATTTTCACGCAGAAGGAGTTGAATCTCAGGCAGAGGAGATGGTTGGAGCTCATTAAGGATTATGATATGAGATTGCATTATCACCCAGGGAAGGCTAACGTAGTAGCAGATGCGTTGAGCCGCAAGAGCCATGTCAACACACTCATGACAGGAGAGTTACCCCAAGAGTTAGCCGAGGATCTTCGCGAGCTATGTTTGGAGATAGTACCGAGAGGTTATTTAGCAACATTGGAGATCCAGTCTACCTTGATGGAAAAGATCAGGGAAGCTCAGAAGACAGACGAGGAAATTAACGAGATAAAGGAAAAGATGAGCAAAGGAAAAGCCAAGGGATTTCGTGAGGATGAGCACGATACCTTATGGTTTGAGGACCGCGTTTTTGTGCCTAATGATCCGGAGATCAGGAAATTGATCTTGCAAGAGGCCCATGATTCACCGTATTCGATTCACCCAGGAAATACCAAGATGTATTTGGACTTGAAGGATACGTTCTGGTGGACCGGTATGAAGAAGGATATTGCGGAGTATGTAGCAGTTTGTGATGTATGTCAGAGAGTGAAGGCAGAGCATCAGAAGCCAGCAGGATTGCTACAGCCACTGCCGATACCCGAATGGAAGTGGGATAAACTAGGCATGGATTTTATCACGGGATTGCCCAGGACTCGTTCAGGCTATGACTCAATATGGGTTGTAGTCGACCGTTTGACGAAAGTAGCTCATTTCATCCCAGTGAAGACCACTTACACCAGTGCTAAGTTGGCAAAGATATACATGACCAGAATCGTATGTTTGCATGGAGTTCCGAGGACCATTGTATCAGATAGAGGAACCCAGTTTACCTCGAAGTTTTGGAATCAGTTACATGAAACTTTGGGAACCAGGCTAGAATTCAGTACAGCCTTTCACCCACAGACAGATGGACAGACCGAGAGAGTCAATCAGATTTTGGAAGACATGTTGAGAGCCTGTGCGCTAGATTATGGATCTAGTTGGGACGACAATTTGCCATATGCAGAGTTTTCTTACAACAACAGTTATCAAACCAGTTTGAAGATGGCCCCTTTCGAAGCTTTGTACGGAAGGAGGTGTAGAACACCATTGTTATGGGACGAAGTTGGAGACCGTCAGTTGTTTGGACCAGATTTGATTAAAGAGTCTGAACAGAAAGTGAGGTTGATTCGCGATAGGCTCAAGGTAGCCCAGTCCAGGCAGAAGAGTTATGCGGATTCTAAACGTAAGGAGACAGTTCACGAAGTCGGAGACAGAGTTTATCTTCGAGTATCACCACTTCGAGGAGTGAAGCGCTTTGGAGTTAAGGGAAAGTTAGCGCCTCGTTTTGTAGGACCATACAGAGTTTTGGAGCGTATGGGAGAAGTTGCCTACAAGCTGGAATTGCCTGAAGGATTGTCAGGAGTTCATGATGTATTCCACGTTTCCCAATTGAAGAAGTGCCACGCAGAGATGGCTGAGATACCACTGAGAGATACAGTGCCACTAGAAGCGATTCAGCTGGAAAGTGATTTGACCTATGAGGAGAAACCAGTTAAGATTCTTGAGTATGCCAGCCGAGTCACCTGCAGCAAGGTTATCAAGTTTTGCAAAGTTTAGTGGAGTCACCACACTGAGGATGAAGCCACCTGGGAGCGAGAGGAAGATCTACGGAAGAACCACTCCCACCTATTTTCTAGCCAACCCGAATCTCGAGGGCGAGATTCATCTTAAGGGGGTAGGTTTGTAACATCCCAAATTTTCAATTTGGAATGTTATACATTAGATCATCATTGCATAGCATATTTATTTGCATTTTCGGCAAATCCTCGAAAAATCCTAAGCAACTCAAGGACCCTCGGAGAGAGTTGGGGATTTTCTCGATTTTCATATTTGATTTTTATCAAATAATGAAACAAGGATTTTTATTTTTGTTTTTAATTATTTTTCTCTCCGAAAAATATTTCATATTAAAATAAATGAGAGGAGAAAATAGGACTTCTCCAAAATAATTGAAATATTGGAGGAAAAATATTAAAATCAAATATTGGATTTTATTCGAATTTTATTGGCAATTTTAATTGCATTAAAAAATTTGCACGTTTTCAAAACTGCATTTTTGGGCCAAGAAAATGTTCATCTCGTTCTAATTATTTTAATTAGACGGGAAAAATTTGTTTTAGCATTTTTGGATTTTTATTTATTTTTCTGCGATTTTTTTAGATTCGGTGAAACTATTAAAAAAAACGCCGAGCGCCGACTGGGCCGAAGCCCAGCCGCGCGGCCCAGCCCGCCCGCGAGCCGTCTCCCTCCTGGAGACCGCCGCCGCCGAGTCCCGATCGGGGACGAGACCCGCCGCCGCCCGTCGCCCCCTCCCCAAGGCAGCCCCCCTCCTTATATACCCCCTACCCCGCCGCCTCTTCCTCACCCCGTCCCCGAAGCCGCCGCCGCCGAGGAGCCCCGCCGGAGCCGCCCGCCCCGCCGCCGAAGGAGGAGCCGCCGGAGCCGCCGTACGCCGCCGCCCGCCGCCCCGTTCGTCGCCCCCGCCGACGCCCGCACCCCCCGCCCCCGCCCCTCGCCGCCCTCGCCGACCCGCCGGAGCCCGTCCCGAGCCCCGCCGGAGTTGCCCCGACGAGGTAGCCGCAGCCGCCGTTCGGTTTTTTAAAAACCGTTCGGTTTATTTTTTTAGTTCGGTTTTATTTATTTTATTTTTTCTTCGGTTTAATTAACTAGTGAACATTCACTGTTCCGTTCGTTTTAACGAACGTGTTCGTCGGTTTGACACTGTTAACGAACATCCGTTCGTTTAACTGTTCGTCAGTTTTCTTTTTCGTCGGAATTTCTGCGATTATCCCAGATCGCATTTCTGATCAGATTTTCGTTCTAGTTTAACTTTTCGCTCGTTTATCGGAATCAGGCAATTCAAGCGCCTAGAGTTTCGTCTCGAAATTCTCTTTCCGTTTAACCTACTCAAACAAGTTTTTGCTACTGTAAAATTTGACTTAGATCCAGATTAGTAAACGAAGCTTGTTTCTTTCGCCGTTTGACTTTCGTTGCTTCGTTTGATTTGATTCTTTTTGCAAACCGGAGTTCTTAAGTTGAACTTTCTGGTTAGATCTTTATTTGAGTTTTACTTGTGCATTAGATGAGTGCTTATTGTTTGCTTGTTTGTTTGCGATAGAGTACCCGGAGTGCGCCGCTTGCTACTTCGAATCTCTAGGTTTCACGGATCATCAGCAAGGCAAGTAACACTTTGATCATACCTCTTTTACTACCCAGTTTTATTGCATTAGATCAATCCTCAAACATTGCATGGTTAGGATCTAATTAAATTGTGGGAATTGGGAAGTAGTTGAGGTAGTACCTATTACCTGTTTCATTATCAAACCCTTGGGAGTTACTTCTACGTTTGCCTATATTGCTATGCTATGCTTGTAGACGTGGATTGGGTTTGAGAGATATTCACTACAGATGTGAGATTGTTAATTAATGGTTTACTTAAGGTGGCAACTAAAACTCACATCTGGGTGGATTGAGGTACCTGGGTATTCCAGGATTGCCTGTTTTTCTTTTGGACCGCCACCCAGGTTCAAAGGGATCATGAGATTTTTCATGCTAGAAACTTCCGTGTGCAGCCGCAAGCTATTATGGGCTCTAGCATAGTTGATTAAGTTGTGTGAACTCTTACAGTGGTAGACTAGCAGATGTAGGGGATGTAGGTGGTACGGTCTATCACATCGTAAGGTGCAAACGCTTCTGAAAGACTATGTCTCGGTCATCCGTTTCTCAAACATCATGTAGTGCGAGAATCCAGCGGAGGCGATCGAGTCTTGTGGGAAAAGTGCACAAACCTCTGCAGAGTGTATAAACTAATCATGGTTAGCCGTGTCCCCGGTTATGGACATCTTGAGTATCTAGTACTTGGATTATCATGTGAATCTCATCACCATGTTACTTTAATTAATATTGTTGGGTTAATGATGATACTTAATTGGGATTGAGATGCTGTCAACCATCTCAATGTTTAACAACCACCATGATAGTTAAATAAAATTTATTCCTTTGTAGTAGGGAAAAACTGGCTTTTCGCAAAACTGTAACCATAGAGCTTTCTACCAGCCATATATGCATGTAGTATAGTATTATTATGTTCATTACTCTCTATGTGTTACATTGCCAGCATATTCCATGTGCTGACCCGTTTTCGGGCTGCAACGTTTCATGTTGCAGACTTTTCAGACGACGAGTAAGGTGCCTTTAGGTCGTGGTCTTATACTCAGTGATGCCGTTGGAGTTGATGGACTCACTTATCTTCCAAGTCTTCCGCTGTTATCGTATAATATGGCCTTAAGCCATATTTATCATACTTATTCTCTTTTGAGATATTCGTTGTAATAAGTGTGTGATTGCTACTCTGTTATAAATCCTCCATTTGTACTGTGCGTGTCAGCATTACTGATCCAGGGATGACACTGGTGCACAGCAGCACAGACTGTTTGAGGTCTGGTCGCTACAGTCTCCAACGTATCTACAATTTATGAAGTATTCATGTTGTTATATTATCATTATTGGATGTTTTACAATCATTTTATAGCAACTTTATATCATTTTTTGGGACTAACCTATTGACCCAGTGCCTAGTGCCAGCTGGTGTTTTTTGCTTGTTTTTTACACCGCAGGAAATCAATATACAACGGAGTCCAAACACTGCAAAACTTTTTGTGGATTTTTTATGGACCAGAAGACATCCAGTGGGCCAAAGAAGCACCTGGGGGTGCCCCTGCTGGAAATATACCCTAGAGGCAATAATAAAATGGTTATTATTATATTTGCTTGTTCATGATAATTGTCTATTGTTCATGTTATAATTGTATTAACCGGAAACCGTAATACATGTGTGAATACATAGACCACAACATGTCCCTAGTAAGCCTCTTGTTGACTAGCTCGTTGATCAATAGATGGTTATGGTTTCCTGACCATGGACATTGGATGTCGTTGATAACGGGATCACATCATTAGGAGAATGATGTGATGCACAAGACCCAATCCTAAGCATAGCACAAGATCGTGTAGTTCGTTTGCTAGAGTTTTTCTAATGTCAAGTATCATTTCCTTAGACCATGAGATTGTGCAACTCCCGAATACCGTAGGCGTGCTTTGGGTGTATCAAACGTCACAACGTAACTGGGTGGCTATAAAGGTGCACTACAGGTATCTTCGAAAGTGTCTGTTGGGTTGGCACGAATCAAGACTGGGATTTGTCACTCCATATGATGGAGGGGTATCTCTGGGCCCACTCGGTAATGCATCATCATAATGAGCTCAATGTGACTAAGGAGTTAGCCACGGTATCATGCGTTACGGAACGAGTAAAGAGACTTGCCGGTAACGAGATTGAACGAGGTATGGGGATACCGACGATTGAATGTCGGGCAAGTAACATACCGATGGACAAAGGGGATTGTATACGGGATTAAATGAATCCCTGACATCGTGGTTCATCCGATGAGATCATCGTGGAACATGTGGGAGCCAACATGGGTATCCAGATCCCGCTGTTGGTTATTGACCGGAGAGATGTCTCGATCATGTCTGCATGGTTCACGAACCCGTAGGGTCTACACACTTAAGGTTCGGTGACGCTAGAGTTGTTGTGGGAAATTGTATGTGGTTACCGAAGGTTGTTCGGAGTCCCGGATGAGATCCCGGATGTCAAGAGGAGTTCCGGAATGGTCCGGAGGTGAAGATTTATATATGGGAAGTCCAGTTTCAGTCGCCAGAATGGTTTCGGGGGTTATCGGTATTGTACTGGGACCACCGAAAGGTGTCCGGGCGTCCACCGGGTGGGGCCATCTGCCCCGGAGGACTTAGTGGGCTGAATATGGGTGGGAACCAGCCCCCTAGTGGGCTGGTGCACCCCCCAAGGGCCCAAGGCGCCTAGGGTTGGAAACCCTAGGAGGAGGGGGCGCCTCCCACCTGCTTGGGGGCCAAGTTTCCCCTCCTGGCCGCCGCCCCCATCTAGATGGATCTAAGGGGCCGGCCCCCTCTCCCCTTCCCCTATAAATAGTGGGGGTGGGGGGGGTGGGAGGGCTGCAGGACCCCTTCCCTGGCGCAGCCCTCCCCCCTCCAACTCCTCCTTCTCCTCCGTAGTGCTTAGCAAAGCTATGTCGGAGAACCACGAGATCCACCGCCACCACGCCGTCGTGCTACCAGAGTTCTCCCTCAACTTCTCCTCTCCCCTTGTTGGATCAAGAAGGAGGAGACGTCCCCGGGTTGTACGTGTGGTGAACGCGGAGGCGCCGTCCGTTCGGCGCTTGGATCGGATCTTCCGCGATTTGAATCGCCGCGAGTACGACTCCAGCAACCGCATTCTTGTAACGCTTCCGCTTAGAGATCTTCAAGGGTATGAAGATGCTCTCCCTCTCCCTCATTGCTAGCATCTCCTAGATTGATCTTGGTGACACGTAGGAAAATTTTGAATTATTACTACGTTCCTCAACAGTGGCATCATGAGCTAGGTCTATGCGTAGATTCTATGCATGAGTAGAACACAAAGTAGTTGTGGGCGATGATTTGATCAATTTGCTTACCTTTACTAGTCTTATCTTGATTCAGTGGCATTGTGGGATGAAGCGGCCCAGACCAACCTTACACGTACTCTTACGTGAGACCGGTTCCACCGACAGACATGCACTTGATGCATAAGGTGGCTAGCGGGTGTCTGTCTCTCCCACTTTCGGATTCGATGAAGAGGGTCCTTATGAAGGGTAAATAGAAATTGGCATATCACCGTTGTGGCTTTTTGCGTAGGTAAGAAACGTTCTATCCAGAAACCCATAGCAGCCACGCAAAACATGCAACAACAATTAGAGGATGTCTAACTTGTTTTTGCAGGGTATGCTATGTGATGTGATATGGCCAAAAGGATGTGATGAATTATATATATGTGATGTATGAGATTGATCATGTTCTTGTAATAGGAATCATGACTTGCATGTCGATGAGTATGACAACCGGTAGGAGCCATAGGAGTTGTCTTAATTTATTGTATGACATGCGTGTCAATGAAAAACGCCATGTAATTACTTTACTTTATTACTAACTGTTAGCCATAGTAGTAGAAGTAATAGTTGGCGAGACAACTTTATGAAGACACGATGATGGAGATCATGATGATGGAGATCATGATGATGGAGATCATGATGATGGAGATCATGGTGTCATGCCGGTGACGAAGGTGATCATGCCGCGCCGCGAAGATGGAGATCAAAGGCGCAAGATGATATTGGCCATCATGTCACTTTATGATTTGCATGTGATGTTTGTCATGGTTGCATCTTATTTGCTTAGAACGACGGTAGCATAAAATAAGATGATCCCTCACTAAAAATTTCAAGAAATGTGTTCCCCCTAACTGTGCACCGTTGCGAAGGTTCGTTGTTTCGAAGCACCACGTGATGATCGGGTGTGATAGATTCTAACATTCGCATACAGCGGGTGTAAGCCAGATTTACACATGTGAAACACTTAGGTTGACTTGACGAGCCTAGCATGTACATACATGGCCTCGGAACACAAGAGACCGAAAGGTCGAACATGAGTCGTATAGTAGATGTGATCAACATGGAGATGTTCACCGTTGATGACTAGTCCATCTCACGTGATGATCGGACACGACCTAGTCGATTCGAATCATGTATCACTTAGATGACTTGAGGGATGTCTATATGAGTGGGAGTTCATTAAATAATTTGATTAGATGAACTTAATTATCATGAACATAGTCTAAATTGTCTTTGCAAATTATGTTGTAGATTAATAGCTCGCGCTTTAGCTCCCTATTGTAATACGTTCCTCGAGAAAGACTAAGTTGAAAGATATTGTAAGCAATTGTGCGGACTAGGGCCGTAGTCTGAGGATTGTCCTCACTGCTACACAGAAGGCTTCTGTCTTTGATGCACCACTTGGTGTGCCAACCCCTCTGGCGTCGTCTGTGGATGTTGTGAACATCTGGCAGACATGTTCTGATGACTACCTGATAGTTTAGTGCGCCATGCTTTACGGCTTAGAGTCGGGGCTCCAAAAGCGTTTTGAACGCCATAGAACATATGAGATGTTCCAAGAGCTGAAATTGGTATTCAGGCTCATGCCCGTGTTGAGAGGTTTGAGACCTCTAACAAGATCTTTGCCTACAAGATGGAGGAGAATAGCTCAGCAAGTGAGCAGGTGCTCAGAATGTCTGGGTACTTCAATCGCTTGAATCAAGTGGGAGTTAATCTTCATAAACAGATAAAAGAGTGATTGAAAAAGTTCTCCAGTCACTATCACCAAGCTACTAGAGTTTCATGATGAACTATAACATGCAAGGGAAGATGATCCCGGGGCTGTTCGTCGTGCTTAAGGCCGTGAAGGTAGAAATCAAGAAGGAGCATCAAGTTTTGATGGTTAACAAAGACCACTGGTTTCAAAGAAGGGCAAGGGCAAGAAGGTAAACTTCATGAATGGCAAGCCAGTTGCCGCTCCAGTGAAGAAACCCAAGAACCCAAACCCGAGACGAAGTGCTTCTATTAGGGGAACGGTCACTGGTAACGGAACTGCCTCAAATACTTGGTGGATAAGAAGGCTGGCAACTTCAACAAAATTATATTTGATATATGTGTTATTGATTTGTACCTTACTAGTACTCCTAGTAGCACATGGGTATTAGATACCAGTTTAGTTGCTAATATTGGTAACTCGAAACAAAAGCTACGGAATAAACGGAGACTAGCTAAGGGCGAGGTGACGATGTGTGTTGGAAGTGTTTCCAAGGATGATATGATCACCATCGCATGCTCCCTCTACCTTCGGGATTAGTGTTGAACCCAAATAAATGTTGTTTGCATTGGTGTCTGCGTTGAGCATGAACATGATTAGATCGTGTTTATTGTAATACGGTTATTCATTTAAGTTAGAGAATAATGGTTATTCTGTTTGCATGAATAACACCTTCTATGGTCATGCACCCAATGTGAATGGTTTATTGAATCTCGGTCGTAGTGTTACACATGTTCATAACATTGATGCCAAAAGATGTAGAATAGATAATGATAGTACCACTTTCTTGTGGCACTGTCGCTTAGGTCATATTGGTGTAAAGCTCATGAAGAACCTCCATGCTAATGGACTGTTGAGTCACTTGATTCTGAATCACTTGACACATGCGAACCATGCCTCATAGGCAAGATGACTAAAACCCCGTTTTCTGGAACAATGGAACGGGCAAGTGACTTGTTGGAAATCATACATGCTGATGTGTGCAGTCCGATGAGTGTTGATGCGAGCGATGGATATCGTTATTTTCTCACCTTCACCGATGAATTGAGTAGATATGAGTTTATTTACTTAATGAAGCATAAGTCTGAAACGTTTGAATAGTTCAAGCAATTTCAGAGTGAAGTTGAGAATCATCGTAACAAGAAGATCAAGTTCCTATGATCTGATCAAGGGGAGAGTATCTGAGTTATGAGTTTGTCAATCACTTAAGACAAGGTGGAATCGTTTCACAGTTGACGTCACCTGGAACATCATAGCGTAATGGTGTGTCCGGACGTCGTAATCGCACTCTATTGGATATGGTGCCATCTATGATGTCTCTTACCGATCTACCTCTATCATTTTTGGGGTTATGCATTAGAGACAAACTACATTCACTTTAAATAGGGCACCATCTAAGTCCGTGGAGACGACATCGTATGAACTATGGTTTGGCAAGAAACCTAAGTTGTTGTTTCTTAAGGTTTGGGGCTGCGATGCCTATGTTGATAGGCTTCTGCCAGAAAAGCTCGAACCCAAAGCGGACAATTGTGTCTTCATAGAATACCCAAAGAAGACGATTGGGTATACCTTATATCTCAGATCTGAGGGCAAAGTCCTTGTTGCTAAGAACAGGTCCTTTCTCGAGAAAGATTTTCTCTCGAAAGAATTGAGTGGGAGGAAGATAGAACTTGATGAGGTTGTTGAACCTTCACTTCAACCAGAGAGTACCGCATCACAGAAAGATGTTTCTGTGGCACCTACGTCAGGTGAAGAGAAAGCTAATGATGATGATCATGAAGCTTCAGATCAAGTTACTATCGAACCTTGTAGGTCGACAAGGGTGTGTACAACTTCCGAGTGGTAACCCTGTCTTAAAGGTCATATTGTTGGACAATGATGAACCTATGGGCTATGGAGAAGTGATGGTGGGCCCGGATTCCAACAAATGGCTGGAAGCCATGAAATCCGAGATAGGATCCATGTATGAGAACAAAGTATGGACTTTGGTGGACTTGCCCGATGATCGGCAAGCCATTGAGAATAAATGGATCTTTAAGAAGAAGACAAACGCTGATGGTAATGTCACCATTTATGAAGCTCGACTTGTCTCAAAGAAGTTTCCGACAAGTTCAAGGAGTTGACTATGATGAGACTTTCTCAATCATAGCTATGCTAAAGCCTGTTAGAATTATGTTAAGTTGCTGCATTTTCATTTACGAAATCTGGCGGATGGATTTCAAAGCAAAGTTTCCTTGACGGTTTCCGTGAGGAAAGGCTATATGTGATACAACCAGAAGATTTTGCCGATCCTAAGGATGCTAAAAGGTATGCAAACTCCAGCGATCCTTCTATAGACTAGAGCAAGCATCTCGGAGTTGGAACATACGCTTTGATGAGGTGATCAAAGCTTTTGGGTTTATACAAAGTTTGCAGGAAACTTGTATTTTCAAGAAAGTGAGTGGGAGCACTACAACATTTTGATAGGTATATGTGGATGACATATTGTTGATCGGAAATGATGTAGCATTTGTGGAAAGCATAAAGGGTTGTTTGAATGGAGTTTTTCAAAGAAGGTGGAGGAATCCGTGGCTAGTTTCAAGCAAAGTCATGAGGAATTGAAGAAGGAGCTGGAGGATTTCGCCGCCCGATGGTCCATCGATGAGTAGAGACAGTAGCGACCCAGATCGTTGTCTGCAATTTCCTTCTTCTCTTGCCCTCGTGTCTTCCGGGCTTTGCCGCATGTGGCATTTTAAAATATCCGGAATATGTAAGACAATTATTATCTGCGCCATTGTAAATTTGTCATCTTATGATCCGTTGCCATTTTATTTGTGGTCGTATTATCCGTTGCCCTATGTGGCAATTTAAATTAGGGAGGAATACGAGTTGAAAACACGAACAAAGCAACTGCTGCCATGGGATCACAAGCAAACACCCTCCGTCCAGGTGCTTTAATTAACCCATTAATGGAGAAGTTGTGAGCGAGGCTGGCGGCGGCTGGTGCATGGAGGTCAAAGAGCTCACTTCCCGGTGAGCATGGGCGGCCTTGCTGCTCAGACGTGTCCCGTCGAGCCTGCGAGGTGGACAGGATGCACGCGTCTCGTTGACCTGCGCGGCGGACTGCTCGCACATGTCCTGTCGAGCCTGCACGGTGGACTTCTCACGCTCGTCCCGTCTAATCAAACAGCTGGATGCACGCCACCGAGTATGGTTAAATTTCGACACGGTTAATATAATACAACCGTTTGCAATATTAACGTGTCAGCTTTTTGTCTCAAAAAGGACTTCGTTGGCTACTAATGTGTGCGCCTCTTCTCAAACTGGACAATTTTTTTACCACGACATATATGTGCCATGTCATGAAACCATGCCAAGTTTCATGTGTTTTGGGTGACTTTTTGATTTACTGGGATTTAAAAACCGAGATTCTCAATGTTTCAGGACGACGACAAGTTTGTAATTCATCCCCATTCCTTAAATGATACCTAAACATGCACCCATTGACACATGTACGATTTCCCACCCATTTTGCTTCACTGGAGCATGTGGTTGTAGTTCAAATTTGAATTATGGACTACATTAAATGCATAAAAAACTTAGTAATTAGTAATATATATACAATGGCCAAACAAACCTTGAACAGTTTCAAATTTTAGCCCGACACTCCTGTTATTCTATGTTGCCTGTAGAAAACAAAGTTCAAGGCGAGAAGAGGCAACGATTATCGTTCGGCCCACAAGAGGGGCATGTTTCCCTACCGGAACCACGAGGGTTGCGACAGGCTCCGGTTTGTAAAAGGCTTGTAATATAGCTTCGTCCAAATTGGACAATTATATCTACCATGTAGTGACACCATGCCAAGTTTCATGATTTCCTGGTGAGTTTTGGATTTACAGAGATTTAAAACCCGAGATTCGCAATGTTTGTGACCAAGCCAGGACAGCGAGACGGTTGAATTCATTCCCATTCGTTTCTAGCCATTTTGGTGCACTGGAGCATGTATTCACTACAAAAAAAGACACTTCCGTGATGATACGTGTTTGTCACAGTAGGTCACGTTTTCTGTCATGCATGTACATCCATGACGATTTTATGACAGAATCAAGATAGTCATACCTGTGCTGTCGTAGAAGTGTTCCATGACATTACCAAAATTATCATCACGGAAGTGTCCACTTCCATGACGATAAATCGCGCGTCACAGAAGTGCATTCGTCAAGGGTGACCGACACATGGCATCCACCGTAACGGAACGCCATTAAGCTATCGGGTCCGGTTTTGGATCCGATAACCCGTTAACAGCCCCGACCAATGGGGACTTTCCACGTGTAAAATCATCATTGGCTGGAGGAAACACGTGTTGGCTCACCGTTAGGACAGATGTCATCCACTCATTGGACCCAAGGCGCCTATGATACGTCGACACGTGGCATGACCCAACAGAGGCCCATTCCTGTGAAAAGGCCGGCCCGTTTGACTTGGTCAAAAGGTGGCGGGCCGGCCCACGGAAAGCCTGTTAATGGCATGTTCGCATATAGCCCATTTACGGCCCGCTAACTCACGGCCTATTACGGTCTACCGGAATTAGGCCCAGTAGCGTCATCTGGGCCATCCAATATGATTCCAGCCCATTGTAACTTCCAGCCCATGTATGGCCCATGACGTATTTCGGCCCATATGAGTCCCTTTGTAACTCTTGGCCCATTAACGGCCCGTGGTGAAACCGGCCCGTAATGAACAGTGTATCGTTTTATACCCATTAGCGGCCCATTATTCTATTGGGTCATTTCCAGCCTGTGTTACCTTTCGGCCTTCTCAGGGCCCATTTATTCTTGGGCTCATTTCCAGCATTCGGTTACTTACGGCCCGTTACTGGCCTTTTCTGCTTGTGGGCCAAATTAAGCCCATGGATATAGTTTGCCCTTTTTTGGCCCGTTAATCTGTTGGGCCATTATCATAGCATCATCAAATACGGCCTATTAACAGCCCGTTATGGCCAGCCCATAAAACGTACGATTTCCACTCTAGCCCGTTTACGGCCCCTTACATGGCCCGTACAAGGCCCATAGATGAGACGGCCCGTAGAAGGCCCATGGATCCTACGGGACGTAGAAGGCCCATTGACCCGACGGCCCATGGAACCGACGGCCCATAAAAGGCCCATGGATCCGACGGCCATAGAAGGCCCATGGATCCGACAGTCGATAGAAAGCCCATGGATCCGACAGCCCATAGAAGGCCCGCGGATCCGACGGCCATAGAAGGCCATGGATCGTCCATCCCGTAGATGGCCCATGGATCGTACGGCCTATGGAGGGCCATGGTCACTACAACGTTTGGGCGAGTTGGCCCCCGTTTGAACGATATAGCATATTCAAAGAATTATCCTACTCTATACTATCACCTCTAAAAAACATACACTATACAATAAAGAGATTAAGGCATAGAAATGTAGAATAATCCTACACTATACAATAAACAAATTACAGCCGATTATACCCACTGGGCATTATGGTTTGGCACCAGTGATAATAAAGCATACACAAACAGCAAATTACATACACTGGGCAAATACAGCTCATACATCATGGATGCGCATCAACATAACTTACCATTTGAACTATAATCTCTTCAGATAATAGGATTGGCCGGATTTAGATAGCACAAATTTCAGTCTGCAAAATCTCCAATTCCTTCATTGTTACCTCAGTGTCTTGTTTCATTTTTTGACTCCTGCATCTAATACCTGCATGTCTAGTCTCAACTTGTTGATTGTACGTTGAGAATCATGTACACGTTGTCTTGCCACCTCTAGTTGATGCTCGAGAACATCAGCACATTCCAATTCCAATCCATAATCATTCGGTAACGGCCATGCCGCACTGCTCGCATATCTTTTTGTTGATGTCACTTCGTCCTGAAATGTTTCTGTAAGTACACATGACTAGGGCAAAAATATAGTTACAACAGTGAAGCGAGGAAGACAGACTATTTTGTACATGGCAAAACAGGACTAACAATAATGTTACACGTCATGAAGCATAACCAGGTGATATTTTAAAAATTATAAAAAAGGTAGTCTGTGCAGCCTGCATACAGAAATCTCTCTTAGCTCACCAGATGAGCATGATGTTGGGGCCCAATCCAAAACACAGACAAGTTACAAATTTAGACAGCACGTTGCGTAGAAGTAAGCAAGCAGTTGGCCATTCTGTAGCTCAATTAAAGTCTTAGGGAGCATAATGAACAACAGAGGGTTTCATACAAACATACTACATCAAGCAAACTATGCAATCAATAGCCTAGTATAAACTAGATTGTGAGCCTCATGCAATAATAGTTGGTTAATAGACTTCAAAGCTTCAGGCACACTTCGGCAGAGTAATTAAATGGTAAGGCCTTTAATTTTGTCAACTAATAGTTATACAAGTACCCAACATCATGCATCATTCTTTGGGCATCTCATTAACCGAGGACAAATAAAGCAATTGAAAAGAGCAAATTAACTATGCCTGAAACAAACAAGGAATTGAACTGTTGAGTTGGATACAGTGACTTACCTTAACAGGTTGAAGAGGCTCAGCGTAGCTCCTACTTCTCTTGCAAGGCTCCTTCCTAACATCTTGTACTTGGAAATCCTCAATCTTATCTTCATTGCACCCCCTCTGCAAGGTGACACAAACTAGTTACTCGTCTCCTTGGAAGATAAATATGCATACTTTCCAGTCTGTGAACACAAAAGGATGAGATTCTAACAAAACAACACCATATAATGAAACATGCCGCATCTCTTGCACTTGCACACAATGAAATGAGCATTTACTATGTCTGCACTATGTAAAAACTAGGCATACCTTCGAACTGGATCTCCAGGTACTCTTGGAGAGCCTACTTTAGTGTACAGCCAAACCTTTATGTCACCTATGAGTTAGAAAAGGCCCCACTACAGCAGCCCTTAGTGTTTAAATCATTGACAAGCTCTGTTAGAGTGTTAGGTCAAGAACAACAAGTAATCAAAGCAAACAGTCCTAGTATGGCTGGCTGATGCAAACAAGCAATTGAACATATGTGTGAGCAAATCTTACATATCAAGTGAGGGAGTCCTGGATTAGGGGGTCCTCGGACAGCCGGACTATATCCTTTGGCCGGACTGTTGGACTATGAAGATACAAGATTGAAGACTTCGTCCCGTGTCCGGATGGGACTCTCCTTGGCGTGGAAGGCAAGCTTGGCAATACGGATATGTAGATCTCCTCCCTTGTAACTGACTCTGTGTAACCCTAGCCCCCTCCGGTGTCTATATAAACCGGAGGGTTTAGTCCGTAGGACAACAACAATCATACCATAGGCTAGCTTCTAGGGTTTAGCCTCTACGATCTCATGGTAGATCAACTCTTGTAATGCTCATATCATCAAGATCAATCAAGCAGGAAGTAGGGTATTACCTCCATCGAGAGGGCCCGAACCTGGGTAAACATCGTGTCCCCCGCCTCCTGTTACCATCCGCCTTAGACGCACAGTTCGGGACCCCCTACCCGAGATCCGCCGGTTTTCACACCGACATTGGTGCTTTCATTGAGAGTTCCACTGTGCCGTCATCATAAGGCTGGATGGCTCGTCTTGTTGTCAAGGACAACATCACCTCTGGGGGAGCCCTGGCTGTAGGCCAAACTCTCCGACTAGGCGGTTTCGTCATGACTGCCCGTTCAGCCGTTGCGCCGACGATGACTTCTCGGGTCATCGAAAACAGCCTCCACGTCGGCTCGGAATTCGCCGAGCAGCTGGATCCAATGGAGCTCTCTTCCTTGAATGAGCTCTTAGATCGCATCGCCGCCTTGGGAGTCGCTACGGACTATAATAAGATCGGGCTTAAACCCGACCAAAGGGAGATTAACTCTCCGCCGGTCACCCATCAGATAGCGGTGGTGGACGAGCAAAGCAGCGATTCTTCCTCTATCTTGAGGACAAACTATGTCCGGATTCCCGAGCTCTCCGAGCCGGATACCCGTCTACGGGAGGACATGGCCCAAGCCTTGAACCAAGAATCAGGCAGCGGGCCAGACCTATTGGGCAACATCCCGAAGCCCGAACTGCCAAGCTCGAAAACTCCTCCGCCCCTGGGTCTCTGATCGGGTCAGGGTTCGGACCTAAATCTACCCACCCACCCAGATATAAGTGATCTTTCCCACATTAGACAAGAGCCCTAAGAGACAGTACACCACTATTGGGCCAGATTCCTCCTTGTAATGAGCAAGGTTAAGAGCGGATACCATGCCAACACACAGCCTTAGAGCATGTTGGGTACTTCGGCAGGTAGCCAAGAGCTGTGAGGATCTCCTCATCAACAATACCGCAGAGCACCATCCCGTGGAAAACAACAATACAGTATTGACAGTCTTCGAGACCTCCCCCTCGAATAATAGGCGCCAGCGAGCACTCCGCAGCCTTGCCGAAGTCTGCCACGTGGCAGCAATAAATCCATGGAGCGATACGGCTATCACCTTCAATGCCAGTGATGAACCTAAATTCCGAACAGCCCGAGCACCAGCTGCCTTGGTCCTTAGTCCAATTGTGGACGGCTTCCGGCTTACTAAAGTGCTCATGGACGGCGGCAGCGGATTAAACCTCATCTATGAGGAGACTCTTCGAAAAATGGAAATAGACAAAAGCTGCATTGAGCAAAGCAGCACGACCTTCAGAGGAATCATCCCTAGTCGGGAGGCACGATGTGCTAGGAAAATCACACTAGATGTGGTATTCGGCACGCCGGAGAATTACAGGTCCGAAGAAATCACATTCCAAGTGGCCCCGTTCAATAGCGGATACCACGCCCTTCTAGGGCGGGAGGCATTCACGATCTTCCAAGCTATACCCCACTACGGGTACATGAAGCTCAAAATGCCCGGACCCAATGGAATCATCACTCTAGCTAGTGATCCGGACATAGCACTCCGCACCGAAAATAAAACAGCCGCACTGGCCCTCGAGGCGTTATCCGAAGCCCTCACGGCCGAAGAATTAACTGCGCTACGCTCCACAATGGACAGGGACGACGTGATACTCGACAAAAGATCCAAGTCCACCTCTTTTAAACCAGCGGATGAAATAGTCAAATTCCAAGTCCATCCAACGGACCCTAGAAAAACAGCATCCATCAGGGTACAGTTAAACCCCACAGTAGACGCCGCGCTACGGGAGTTCTTGCGCGTGAATTGGGACATCTTCGCCTGGCATCCTTCAGACATGCCAGGAATCCCACATAGGCTGGCCGAGCATAGCCGTAACATTCTAAAGGGATTCAAGCCGGTCAAGCAAACTCTTCGGCGCTTCTCTGAGCCTAAGCGACAAGCCATGGGAGAGGAGCTAGCCAAGTTACTGGAGGCCGGATTCATTCGAGAAATAAAACATCTGGACTGGCTAGCAAACCTGGTGATGGTACCAAAGAAGGACAAATCCTGGCGCCTATGTGTCGACTTCAAGGACCTTAACAAGGCTTGCCCCAAGGATCCCTTCCCCCTCCCTCGCATCGATCAAATTATCAACGCTACCGCAGGACACGACTCATTGTGTTTCCTCGACGCATACTCTGGATACCATCAAATTAAGATGGCTGAGTCCGATCAAGCCGCAACGGCATTTATCACTCCATACGGCCCCTTCTGTTTTAACACCATGCCTTTCGGGCTCAAAAACGCCGGTGCAACCTATCAACGCATGATTCAGACATGCTTGGAGACACAGATCGGAAAAACAATGGAGGCATACGTAGACGATGTGGTCATTAAAACTAGACACGTCGAATCCTTAATAGACGACTTGAGGCTCATGTTCGACAATCTCCGAACATACGACATTAAGCTCAATCCGGAAAAATGCGTCTTCGGCGTGCCCGCCGGAAAGCTCTTAGGCTTCATCGTATCCAACAGAGGAATCGAAGCAAATCCGGCTAAAATCTGAGCTCTGTCATAGTTGGCCATCCCAACAGACCTCAAGCAAATCCAGAAACTAACTGGATGCGTGGCGGCCTTAAGCCGCTTCATCTCCCGATTAGGAGAAAAGGCACTGCCTCTTTATCGCCTTCTTCGACGCACCGAACACTTCGAGTGGACGGATGCAGCCACGGCCGGATTAGAAGAAATAAAAGCCGTTTTGGCCATAAACCCAATCTTGGCCGCGCCAAATGTCGGCGAACCAATGCTGTTATATATAGCGGCAACACACCAAGTTGTAAGCGCAGTGCTCGTCGTCGAACGAGAGACGGACAGACATAAGTTCCCGCTTCAAAAGCCGGTATACTACGTATCCACTATCCTCACTCCATGCAAATAACGGTACCCACATTATCAAAAGATAGCATACGTGGTCTTCATGGCATCCCGGAAACTACGACACTACTTTCAAGAGTGTTCAATTACGGTGGCCTCTGAAGTACCACTCAACGACATAATAAACAACCGCGAGGCCACAGGCCGGATTGCTAAATGGGCTATTGAGCTCCTCCCGTTCGACATAATATACAAACCACAGCGAGCCATTAAGTCACAAGTACTGGCTGATTTCGTCGCTGAATGGACAGAAGCCGAACTCCCTAAAGAGTACGACGCGTACTCCAATTGGATCATGCACTTTGACGGCTCTAAAATGCTTGCTGGTCTGGGGGTTGGCGTCGTCCTGACATCCCCCATAGGAGATACAGTCCAATACATACTCCAAATACTATACACAGACTCCAATAACGCAGCAGAATATGAGGCCCTGTTACATGGTCTCCGGATGGCAGTTTCCATGGGCATTCAACGCCTGGAGGTGCGTGGGGACTCGAACCTCGCAATATCTCAAATAAATGGAGACTTCAATGCCAAGGATCCAAAAATGGCGGCTTATCGCAACACCGTCCTCAAAATGTCAGCTCGGTTCGAGGGGCTTGAATTCCACCATGTGGTCGGGGAAAACAATCAGGCGGCGGATATCCTCGCCCGCATCGGCGCTAAGCGCGACCCTGTCCCACCTAATATCTTCTTGGAAAGGCTGTTTAAGCCATCCGTGATATGGGAAGGAGAGACCGGTAACAATAGTCCGGACCCGGCCACAACGCCAGACACCGAACACTCTGACGTAATCGGAGGCTTTGCCACCGAAATAACACCTTCGACCCACGTGATTATGGCCGTCATCGCCCCGTGGACAGAACCCTTCTTGGCTTACCTAACTAGGCAGGAACTACCTGAGGACCCAAACGAGGCACGTTGCATTGTGCGATGGTCTAAAGCCTACAAGGTTCATGAGGGAGAGCTTTATAAGAAAAGCGCTACCGGAGTCCTTCAAAGGTGCATCTCCGAAGAGGAAGGACGGCTACTTTTGGCAGAAATTCATGCTGGACTTGGCGGCCACCACGCCGCAGCTCGGGCCCTTGTAAGCAAGGCCTTCCGTACAGGTTTTTATTGGCCGACAGCCCGGGCAGACGCACAGGACCTCGTTCAACGTTGCGTCGGTTGCCAGCTTTTTGCAAACCAAAGCCATATTCCACCTACCGCTCTCCAAACAATCCCCATCACTTGGCCCTTTGTGGTCTGGGGGCTTGATATGGTCGGACCCCTTAAAGGGGGAAGCCATAAGAAAAATACCTATTGGTCATGGTGGACAAATTCACCAAATGGATAGAAGCCAACCAGTTAAAACGGCCGAATCTGGACCAGTGATAGACTTCATATCCGGGGTTGTACACCACTATGGCGTTCCTCACAGCATCATCACCGATAACGGCTCGAACTTTACAGCCGACGAGGTAAAACTTTGGTGCAGCAACATGGGCATCAAGCTTGATTATGCTTCTGTCTATCATCCGCAAACTAACGGTCAAGTTGAGCGAGCAAATGGTCTTATCATGAGCGGCATTAAACCCGGATTAGTGCGATCCTTGAAGGAATCCGATACGCACTGGGTAGAGGAGCTCGACTCCGTACAATGGGGGCTGCGGACCACGCCGAATCGCACTACCGGATACACACCATTTTTATGGTGTACGGCGCAGAGGCGGTGCTGCCCTGCGACATAATTCATGACTCACCTAGAGTGCACATGTATGAAGAGAAAGAAGCCGAGCTTGATCGGCAGGACAGTTTGGACGCCCTGGAGGAGGAGCGTGACGTGGCAAAAGCCCGTTCCGCATTCTATCAGCAACAGGCTCGAAGGTATCAAAGCAGAGAAGTACGGGCCAAAACTTATAACGTTGGCGAACTCGTTCTACGCCTACCGGAGAAGAAAAAGAACAAGCTCAAGCCCAAATTGGAAGGTCCCTTCGTTATTGACCAAGTTCTGACCGGTGGAGCGTACCGTCTGCGGGATGCATTGGACAATCGACTCGAGCCAAACCCATGGAACGCAGCCAGACTCCGAAGGATCTACGCCTAGTGCCGGACTCTATGTTCGTCTCCTTACCTCTGTCAATTTTTTATATATTCGTTATCTGTCTTTTCTTTCTTTCTTCCCTTTTTTCTTCTAGGCCTTAAAAGGCTAAAATGTGTCTTGGCTACACAATCTTGACGCACTAGCCGCGCTCATGATACCAGGGGGTTTCTTATACAGAAGCTTAATATAGCTACGTTCCGGGCTCAAGGCCCCATACATGTGTTACTTTTCACATTTACCTTTTTTCGCCATTATATGCATCGATATGACTTAAGTTCTGGCCAAGCTGGGTTTCCTGGCTCTTGTGTTTATGCCCTACGTTCCCGTTAATTCGGCTAGGGCATAAGGGGAGCACCTCTGCGATTGTTACTGCCGGGTCAGCCGGATGTGTACCTCAGACTGGGTGAAGCCGAAAGCTAGCGTTCTTAAGGGAATATTCGGTTGGTGAACTAAAGACGATTTTTATATATTGTACCACATGCCCCCAGATGTTTATATCCTGTGTCTCTTTTCGTAGTTCGGACATGCACATTAATGCATGTGTACCCAGGGAAAGGAACCCTTAACGGAACTATTCTCCCTGGAAGATGTTTATTACTATTCATGTAATATAACATAGCTAGTTGGGTACTTGTCTGTTCAAGCACTTATGACCCCTACGCCTGGTTTCCATGCATACCCCAGTTTTTACATAACTGAGCGGGTATTCGGGTACACTCCGGACTGTCGGGTCAGGAGGTCGAAGCGAAAAGGTCCGCCATGACAAATGATTTACAATCCGGCTAGGGACAATATATGTCACTTGAAGTACACAGTCACTTAGCCTGACTAAATTCTTCTTCTATACCATCCAACAGGCTGTCTAGCCTACAGTCCTGTTGGGAATACTTTGCGGCTAATTCTACCTGGTCATAAACCAAACTGATGGGGATCTCTTTCCCATCAGGCCCCACAGGTTCGACCTCGGCCATGTGGTCCGGGTCAGCCTTGGTATATCGCGTCTTCACCATGGCCCAGGCTTCCCTTGCACCTTGTCGGCAGGCTGATATCTTCCATAATCGGAAGCGCCGCCGCGCTCCCTTGAGCTTTTCTACAAGCTCTCTCATGCCTCCTGGTAGGGAGGCGGATGGCCACAAGGCTTGGGCAATGCCCTGCATCACCTGCCGTACCTGTTCGTGCAGTTGTGAGAGCTCTGGCAGAAGATCGCCTATAGACCCGGGCATCTCCTCCGCGGGACGACCCGTCAGCATACCTACAGATATAACTCTGTCAGCCGGTTTCTTCGCCGAACTCTTTAAAAGTTCATTCAAGCACTTACTGAAAATGCCGCGTCGAAGCCTCTTATTCTCCTTTACGGAGTCAGCAAGCTGGGCTCGAACATCTTTCAGTTCAACGCCCAACCGGGTATTGGCGTCTTGGAGATCGTTTTTCTCCAGCCTAACCTGTGTAAGCACGCGCTCGCCAGCCTTTAGCTGTCGGTTAGCATGTTGCTCATCCCCTCGCATGACCTCCGGATTCACTCCGGAGTCATCTGCAAAATCTATTGTTAGATTTGCACGCATGCCGCATACTACCTGGTACATGACATTCTTTGCAATGGAAACGAGTGTTACCAGATGGGGCCTTCTCGGACTCCTTCACTGCGGCAACTGCGGCCTGAAGCTGGGCTTTGCACTCCTCCAGCTCTTGAGACTACTGGGTATTCTTCTCCGTAAGAACCTATGCAAACAACGATCCTTAAATCAGTTGTGCCAACTGTTTCAAGTCTCAGGGGCTACTAATATACATAATTATTAGATTTTCTTACCCGTATATCCTTTGCATACTGGTCAATGGCCCTGGCAAGACCATTTTGAGTAGCTCGGATGTACGCGTCTCCTGAGTTGAAGGCATCAAACGCCTCTTGGGAGAAACAAGCGTCTCGGAGTACGGCCCGGCGACGCCTGTGATTCAAGGCGCTCTTCACTTCGGAATTCGTAGCGGACAGCCTATCCGCATCCTCTGTAGGAGGAACATCCGGTGTTGGCCCCATGTTAGCGTCCGCCTCTAAGTCCGGCTCTGGAGCCCGACTGGTGGAGGCATGGCCGGCAACCTCTCCGGATATAGTCCGGCGAGCGTTTTTCCTACTAGGAAACATGGGCGTTATTATATTTTAAAAGACGACAACCACGGAGCAGGGTTCTTTTTCATACCTCTGCGACGGCGTCTCAGTCCTGACCGCCTTCCTTTTAAGCCTACCCGGCTTCGGTGCCCCTTGTTGGTGATTCACTGCGGGTTCGGCATGGCGTCCCGAGGGCCTTCCCTGTAAGACACCATATGTGTGCGGTAGGTGAAGTGCAGAAAAAAGGGATCCTTCTTGGAAGTTAGGACTCCGGTTTTACTTACATGCGATGCAGGGAGCAGTCCTGGATAATTGGCTACGATAGCCACCATGGCACCGTCGCAACTTAATTGATAGAACTTCCTATCAACAAGCTCCACAAATGTGTCCGGATCTACTTCGAGTCTGGGGTCGAGGGCCCGGTCCGGGTCCTCTGGTTGTGGAGGCGGGCTGTGGACCTCCCTTACAGCTTTTCGCAGTTCCTGCTATGAAATGGCAAGGTAAATACTTATGACGAAGAATGCGGGAAGGTTTGGAGTAAAAAGTAGCAGCTCACCCAGCTTGGAGGGTTGTACATGGAGAATCCATCCCATGGCTTAATGCGGATGAACTCCTCTTCCTCTCCTTTGTACAAATCGAACAGAATTTTTGCTAGAGCAGCGACTGAGTCCGGTCCCTTACGACCGCAGCGGGTGGCATCGTCTTCTCCGTTGAAGTGCCACATGGGTTGCCCCCGTATTGAAGTGGCTGCACCCCCCGCATTATACATATTGACATGACCTCGATTACTGTCAATCCTGACTAGGGCCAGGGTCTGTATCCGACCCATCAGGTAAAGGACTTCCCTGTTATCTTCCTCCTGGGGCTCCGAGGGCGCCAGCTGCGGCGTTTCTTCAAGGGAGCGTTGTCGAACTCAGGAAGACCCATCCGAATAGGGTCCGGAAGGGGGACGTCCTCCATGTAAAACCACTCCGAAGTCCAGTCTTCGGATGTCTTCTTCGGAGTACCGGACAGGTATCCGATCCTGGTGATGCGCCATATTTCGGCTCCGCCCACTTGATATATTGACCCCTCCTGTGTACGGGGTACGAGGCAGAATAGCCTCTTCCATAACTTGAAATGAGCTTCGCAGCCCAAAAACAACTCGCAAAGGGCGACGTAGCCAGCGATGTGTAATATGGAGGCGGGAGTAAAGTTATGCAGCTGGAGGCCGTAGAACTCCAGGAGCCCGCGGAGGAACGGATTGATTGGAAATCCGAGCCCCCTTAATAAGTAAGGGACAAGGCATACCCGCTCCCCCATGGATGGGTTGGGAAAGCTATCCGCTTGCTCCCCGCCGTTGTAGGTGGCGAGGCCGGCTCGAACGGGGACCATGTACGCTGGTGGGAGGAATCCCTGGGTCTGTAACTCTACTAATTGGCTGTGAGGGACGGAACACTTCTTCCAATTACCTGGCTTAGGGCTACGGGAGCGGGAGAAGGAGCTGCGATGGCCGGCCATGGTGGGATGGAACTTTCCGGGCGCGCTCCGATGGATACTCGCTGTGGGAGGATGGTGTGAACTGGATCTGAGGATCCTCGCCTGCTTGAATAGACGATTTACTTACATGGTTAGGGTGGCAAGTGTAAAAATGCCCCGACTTCTCGCATTCGCTTGACGCGTGGAGGATAGCCATTATTAGGCACAGAAGCCAAGGAGTGCAACATTCACGGGAAGCCGGACACTACTCGACAGGTACTCAGAATTTGGAGGAGAACCCGCCTTGCAATGCCGAAGACAATCTGCGCGCCGGACTCATCGTCATTGAAGCCTGGTTCGGGGGCTACTGAGGGAGTCTTGGATTAGGGTGTCCTCGGACAACCGGACTATATCCTTTGGCCGGACTGTTGGACTATGAAGATACAAGATTGAAGACTTCGTCCCGTGTACGGATGGGACTCTCCTTGGTGTGGAAGGCAAGCTTGGCAATACGGATATGTAGATCTCCTCCCTTGTAACCGACTCTATGTAACCCTAGCCCCCTCCGGTGTCTATATAAACCGGAGGGTTTAGTCCGTAGGACAACAACAATCATACCATAGGCTAGCTTCTAGGGTTTAGCCTCTACGATCTCGTGGTATATCAACTCTTGTAATACTCACATCATCAAGATCAATCAAGCAGGAAGTAGGGTATTACCTCCATCGAGAGGGCCCGAACCTGGGTAAACATCGTGTCCCCCGCCTCCTGTTACCATCCGCCTTAGAGGCACAGTTCGGGACCCCCTACCCAAGATCCGCCGGTTTTGACACCGACATCAAGAAAATAAGCAAAGAAGGAGGCTTAAAGACCATCACTTGACTGACCAGATTTAAGGGGCATTTAAACATCATGTGCAACGTATGAACTAACATAAACATTGCTTATTCCAGATTCTACAATGGAATGCACATGTATTAGGTTATGCCATGTATGATGATGCCTAAATGTACACTATAGCAGGCAGGAGTGATTCATCATTGCACGCACACTTGAATTGCAGGTTAAGGGCCAGTTTTATTCCGCCTTTTCAGGGCTTATTGTCAAAATAAGCCATAAAAGTTGTAAAGAAGTCATTTTTGAGTTATGGGCTTGGGCTTAACTAATTTCGCTTTGGAGGGGGGTGTTTCGGGTAGAACCTCACTAAAAATTGAAGGGAAGGGGAATAGTGAAATGACTTTGTTGTCTGCCTATATTACACTCAAAATGCAACTGCTGACGCCTGCGTCACACCTCACCCTCAAGTAAAAACAAACATGCAAGCGTTCATTGCCCTGCCCGCTTGCATCTCCTCTCCCCTTTCCCTCTACCTCGATCCCCTGCCTGCGGCACTAGGGTTCCTCCAGCGAGCCGTCGCCACTGGTCCCATCTGGCCTGGTCCTCGACGATGCTCTGTCTAGCTAGGCTACATGGCCGGCGGGTAGGGGCAAATCTCCCTGGCTGCTCCTCCCTCTGGCGCCGCCCCTCATTCTCATGGTCTCCAGCAGCTGCTCCACTGTGGTTCGTCCAACGCACTACTCCGGCAGGCGCTGCACAACTACGGCTGATGCCACACTGCGGCAGAAGGCACCTTATTCCCCCTCCCCACCTCCCAGGCCGTGGCCTTGAGGTGCTGTTGAAGGATGAGCTCATCCAACAAGGTGAGGATCTCCTCTGATTTTTTGTCAAATTTTCATTCTGATCCACTATACGATGAATTGCTATGAGATGCTTCTGCTGCTGCTATATGATGCATTGCTATGAGCTGCTCCTGCTGCTGCTATATGATGAATTGCTATAAGCTGCTGCTGCTGCTATATGATGAATTGCTATGAGCTGCTGCTGCTATATGATGAATTGC
>NC_057814.1:259385361-259416306 GCF_018294505.1 Triticum aestivum | reverse complement strand
CTATGAGCTGTTGCTGCTGCTATATGATGAGTTGCTATAAGCTGCTCCTGCTGCTGCTGTATGATGAATTGCTATGAGCTGCTCCTGCTGATGCTATATGATGAATTGCTATGATGTGCTCCTGCTGCTGCTATATGATGAATTGCTATGAGTTGCTCCTGCTGCTGCTATATGATGAATTGCTATGAGCTGCTCCTGTTGCTGCTATATGATGAATTGCTATGAGCTGCTGCTGGTATATGATGAATTGCACACTACTTCTGCTGCTGCTATATGATGCTTTCAGGTGGTGCTGCTATATGATAATAACCAGCCACTTGGACCATCGAATTTCAATAAATAATTGTTCTTCATTTAAATGTGGGTCATGCGTTCTTTGTTTAAATTAGGCAATGGGATCTCTATGGAAAACATTGACCAAAGTAGATTGTGCCAAGTAGATGGTATCTTTGTATTTGCATTTTGAGCAAATAATGATGGTCTGTTTTCCTATCATATTAATTACTGCATTGGGTTCAATTTGTGATGTTTGCAAGTCAAATTAATTTTCATATCGGCAGCAAAATGAAAAAATATAATGCAATCTAGACTTTTCACTGATCATACCAAAGATAAGCTGAAAACGCAATGAAAAGAACTGGTTGGCTTATTACATGGAGCTTATATTCACAGGTGCTTATTTTCTTAGGATAACTCATAATAACTGTCCCTAAGAAACTTGGCCAATAGAACTGACATACAAATAACATGTCATGATGATTTCAATGGACGAGTGACGTACCATAGCACACTGTATAGGCTCACCACTGGCTCTCCTTTTTTACGATGTTCCATGAAATTGCTACATACATCTTGTACTTTTTAATTGTGTAACCCTATATGCAAGTTGACACGGCTAATTTCAGACATCTCTACATGATAATACATTGCATATCCCTTGCGCATATTTAAACCACCAATTAATGATTGTGTGCGTAGCATAAACTAGCCATGACTCTGTGTGCTGGACTAGCAGGCACTCTAAGGGAGCCTAATGTAGTGCACTGGAATTCCTACATGCCACCTACGATTTTGTGTAATGTACTGCCTCTGTTCCTAAATATATGTCTATGTAGAGATTCCAGTATGGACCACATACAGATGTATATAGATGCATTTTCGAGTGTAGATTCACTCATTTTTCTCTGTATGTAGCCTATAGTGGAATCTCTAGAAAGACTTATATTTAGGAACGGAGGTACGAGGTAGTATCATGTATGACATCTACATATGTAATTTAGCAGCCATTAGTAGAAATCATTGTCTGCACAAAGGGATTACTGGTCGAAAATCCTAGCAAAGCACGCTGGCAGGCATAGAACAATACAAGAGAGAGAGAGATACGCGCTTACAAGATCATAGCAATGCCTCGGTCCAGGATCTTGGTTGGCCAAGCTGTTAGATCCAGAAGAAACATCGTCCTTGTAGTTTTTGCCAGCTACATAACAGGTAACAGCGACCTGTTAGTATATTTGAAGTACATCGGGCAGGTGATGTTGGATGGGTTTAAAGGTGACAAGTACCTAGGCCGTGGCGGGTGCTTGGCATCTTGCCAGACGGTGGGAATCAGGTTAGAAACGTCAAGGGTGATGACGCTGTGCTGGCTGTCGGGGTCCGGTAAGGAGATCTAGAACCGTCGAGTAGGGTGTTTGTGGAGCGGCTCCGGTAGGGTGGACTACGGTGTGGGCGAAGCAGATCTGTGGCCGTGGACGAGGGCGTAGGTGAAGCTGCTCCGGTGGTTGGGTTAAGGATGGTGTCGACGATGCGGATCTGCAACCGTGGACGGGGCGTCAGAAGCTGCTCCGGTAGGTTGGATGAGGGTGCAAGGAAGCGGATCTGAAGCCGTGGACTTGTGAGTTGGCAAAGCGGCTCCGGTAGGGTTGAGAATGGTATAGGCAAAGCGGTGGGGTTGACGATGGTGTCGGCGAAGCAGCTCCGGTAGGGTTGAGGAAGGTGTCGGCGAAGAGGATCAGAGGCCGTCGACGGGGGCGTCTGTGGGGCGGCTCCGGGGGGGTGTGGACGAAGCGTCTCCGGGGGGTGTGGACGAATGAGTCGCTGCAGATGCACTACGGTTGACGAGAGTACCGGCTAAGCAGATCCGGCGCCGTGGACAAGGCCGATACTAAATGGGCTATGGTACAGTGGTGGATGAACAGTCTACTTGTTTCTAGGGGAGGTGGGAGGGGTAGATGCGGCCGCAGAAGCAGATCCGGCAAGGTGGACGCTGCTGGCAGTGAATGGGCTCTAGTACACCGGTGGATGAGCAATCTAGGGTTTCGAGAGGGGAGGGGAGAAAGGCCGATGAAGTACGGACGGCGTGATGTGAGATGCTCTGGTGTTGTGGAGTTAGTCCTTTTTGCGGGAGGGGGAGAGGAAATGGGGGTGCCGTGTAGTGGGGGGAACCGGAAGTTACCAAAGCAGCCCCGACCTATTATGTAGATGAGGGCGGTATTGTAACTGTTGGTCTCCATGCACCAAGGACAAAAGGGGAATTTTGCATGCTAAAGACTAAGGTGGCGGAAATTTTAGAAGGAGGCGGGAGATTTTGCCCCCCGCGGGATCGTTCGTATCTAGTTTCAACTAATTTTGGACCGTGCTAGCGGGAAGGTCATGCGAGACTGTGTACACGGGGCACGCGTCAGCAGTTAATAACTGGTGTGAAGTCCACCCCAGAAAAAAGACAATAACTCGGGATGATGCACCGATAACTTGGACGTTCACACGGGCGTGGCCAATCGTACGGGTGTAGTGGCGCGTTCACAAAAAAGGGATCAAACGCTCAGCCTATGTATTTCTCGTGTAAATAGATAATTTAGTGCAATCGGTCATTTACTTAAAACATAATGCATTGACGTGTTAGTGTAGAGGCGCACAAAAAGAAATGGATATTGTAGTCCGCTACTTAAAAGTGTTACCTCATATGATTACATAGCCTCCATTTCATAAATTGCGTACCCGTTGAATTCATATATGAATATTACATATATTACTTCATAATAGAACCATAAATCATCCAAGACTAATGATTTTGAATGCAAGAGTAACAATGGTGCATGTACATGATAGCTACATTGGTTGTTTGAAGAAACATCACTGTAACTTTGGCATGCACAACTGAAAAGGTTTATTTAAATAGAAAAAAATGTGATATGTGAGTGTCCAATCTTTATAGCGTTGAATCGATATTGTACCTTTGGCCACGATACGAAGTAGATATTGATTTATGTTCAAGCGATGCATGTCCACAATCGCTAGATAGTGATACGTGAATGAATTGTGCAATCTCTCTCACACGCATACATATCTCATTTCCTTGTGGGCATCGAAATCACACATGCGCACTTCGTGTATTTCTCTCCCTCTGTCAAGGTTAGAATTCGTCTTTCTACCCCGTCCTACAAGTCTCTCACATAGAAACACACACGCTCTCTCTGTCGAACACGCCCACCCCTTTAATTCCACCACCAACAGCCACTAATGTCTCAAAGTATAATAATGTCTCTCACACATATGCCTAAGGTTAACTCGAGTTCCGGAACCATATGAATACATACAATGGGATTCCAGCAGAGCACCTTTTGTTTTGAGATTTCGCTCTCTCTCTCTCTCACACACACACACACACACGCACATTGTTTGTCGCTTCATTTTTTCCGGCACTTGCATGCAGACCGTTTTGTTTATCTTCGTGATGCTTTAAGTATGCCTCGCACAAATGCTATCTACCTATCCCTTAATATAGCTAGATATGTGTCACACAAACTCCTTCTCCCTACAAGCAAGATGCCCATGCGTTGCACGGAACATCAAGATGCATTTGTATGAGTAGTTTATCTTGTGGGAGAAAAGGATGAAGGAGGGAATGCCTTATTTGAAAATGCGGAGAGGGGTGTGGGTATCTTTTTGCAAAATTGCCACAGTTTCCTTCCTATCCGTCGGATACAAATCGGATGGCCTATATTGCAGGATGGCACGAACACCATCATCACCAACTCTGTCTTTTATAAGAGTAGGGATATGTAAGTGTCACTGCCCCCCGACACACACACCTACACCCACACAACCACACACACACACTTCCCAACACCGAAGGTAGGGTGACACCTCGATCTTGATACTAATCTATCGACTGGCTTCTCTCTCAAACACACACACACGCACACACACTACCCGACACCGAAGGAGTAGGGTGGCACCTCGATCTTGATAGTAATCTATCTACTCCTCTTTCAAACACACACACACACATACACACACACTCGCTAGTTGTGCCTTTGTGCCTACCGCGCACACTCTCGATACGTCTTTCTCTCCCTCCCCCTCCCCCACCCCAACAATGACAGCAGAAGGGTGACAACTCGATCTGATCATAATCTGTCAATTGGTTTCTCTCTCGAACATTGTGTCTCTGTGCCTCGCTCAGTAGCCCCCTCGATATGTAGACTTCTCGCGCGTGCACAGCTGTAGTGACGATGACGCTGAACCAATGTGCCTCATTTTTACCGGCCTCATGTGATAGTTTTCACCCTGTTTTCTGTTAATTAACAAGGCAACCTTTTCTTTGTTATTACTAGTGAATCTGAAATCATTCGGGGCAAACATAAAATATATCACTTCAACCCAATTATCGTAGTAACTATTTTAAAAGAACTAGCTAGATGCCCGTGCGTTGCACGGAAGATGCATTTGTATGAGTAGTTTATCTTGTGAGAGAAAAGGATGAACGAGGGAAGGCCGTATTTGCGAACGTGGAGAGGGGTGTGGGTATATTTTTGCAAAATTTCCATAGTTTCCTTCCTATCCGTTAGATATAAATCCGACGGCCTATATTGCAGGATGGCACGCACACCATCATCACCAACTTTGTTTTCTACTCCCTCTGTTCCTAAATATTTATCTTTTTAGAGATTTCAACAAGTGACTACATATGGAGCAAAACGAGTGAATCTACACTCTAAAATATGTCTACATACACATCTGTATGTGGTAGTCCATTTGAAATCCGAAAAAGACAAATATTTAGGAACGGATGGAGTATAAGAGTAGACATGGAGATATATCTCCATCATGGTCTACAACAAAAATGTGCTGGACTGGTTAGCGCCGGATGCTCGCAACGCGATGACATGAGTTCGAATTCTGTCTTTAACTTTAGATTTTTATATTATATATATTACTTATTTAATATATACTTCTTTCGCTACTGTACTAACAGTGGAACCCACAGAGTACTTAGAATACAAGATTAAGGATGGACTTGTTTCTTTTTAACTTTCTGTACGAAGCTGTAGCCACCCTGCAAGTCACGTGTACACTGTACATGCAATTAACTTTTTATAGAGGGACAATCATACACGCAATTAACTCAAATGGATTGGATGTCACTCTATTATTTCCAGCATAAGAGCATCTCCAACGGCAGTCGGCAAATTTCCTCCCGCTTCCTTCCGCGGAGGACGACATCAAACGCCAGCGGCATACATTTACATGAACTAAGCGGTGCCAATCCGGCTCTCTTGGTATAATTAATACTCCCTCCGTCCGGAAATACATGTCCTAGAAATGGATGTATCTAGACTTATTTTAGTTATAGATACATACAATTGATCCATTCTTAGAACAAATATTTCCCGCCAGCTGGAGAGGGAGTACAGAATCTAAATGGCCGCCCGCGGATCCCTTTGTCTTCCTCATGTCCGGTAGACACTTGCGGGGTCGACGAAGGTCCTCGGAAGAGACGAAGAAGCAAAGAAACCACCTGAATGCGCAGTCGTCGCCTCGGCAGTGGCCTTCATGGGACCCAAGTGGCGGCGGCCTCCCGTGTTCTACTTCTCCTCGATGATGGTGGCGGACACGGAGAAGCTGGCAACCGACTCGTCGCTCTCCACGCACCCGGCTTCTGTCTCTGCCTGCATGGCGCTGCCGCAGGCATGGGAGGCGCGCCCACAGAAACGGGAGGCGTGGCATCGCAAACACTGGTGGCGCGGTACGATGCGACAGTGATGACGCCCGTACCGGTGTGCTCGCCGCCGTGCCTGCGTGGAGCAACTCGCCACTCCTCATTGAGCTGAACTGGAGCGGCGAGTTGCTGAACCACGCGCCTGCTTGGGGCGGCAACTGGCTCTGTCTGGACAAGTGAGGTTGGTGAAGCACCGAGCGGCCTCCCCCGTATCTGGAGGGCTCGGCGGGCCACCCATCCAAGTAATATGCCAGAGAACGGCTCCTCGGAAGCCATCAGAAGAGTGGAGAAAATGGTGAAGGAGGAGATGGGGGAGCGGCGGAGGGGTGCGATTCTTGCCCGTTGTCTGTCTGGCCTCATGTAAATAGAGGGCGGACGGTAGGATCTTGGCCGGTGTCTGGCCTCGTTTAAACAGAGGGCGGACGAGAGGAGCTCGGCCGGTGTTGCGTTTAATTCCGGCCCGCTCATGAATGGACGTGTGGCCAGAGTAGGTTTCTTGGTTTGCATGCGGGTTTAACGAAGGGGTTTGATGGAGGCGAGGAGGCGTGTTCAGCCGGGTGTGCAGCGGGCGGCGCAGTACTATTCGATTTGACAGCGGGCGACGCAGTTCCCGATACGACCTTAATGCAGACGAGCGAGGGAGTAGCGGTTCCCGAAATGTTGAACGGCCAATGCATCCTCCTTCAATTAATGCATGAGGGAAGTAATGGGAGGAGGACTGGGAAAAGAGGCTGCATGATGTGAATGCAACGCAGTTTGCCCTCATATAAAGGCACCCCTCCATTCCAATGCATCTACCACATCGTACGCACCTAAGCATTTGCCTAAGCACTTACACTAAGCGCAAAAGAGCTCACTCCAGACCCATGGCGGCGATGCACGCGAGCGGCTAGCGGCTGTGCCAGATGGTCCACGACGTCGGCCTGCGGCATGGCGCCGAGGATCGTCTCCAGACGGTGTTGGAGACCGGCTGGTGGATGGCCGCCGTCGACGCCAACTACGACTCTCAGTTGGACCAGATGATCGTTGCCACCACCAACAAGTTCACTGTCCTCAAGAAGCTCGCGGACGACATCGCCGTACTCCTCCAGCCCGCGCGCCCGGGCTCCTCATTGCCTGCCACCCTAATCGTCCTCCATGGCCGGAACCTCTTTCAATCACTGGTAGCCCAGCGACTGCCCGCCGACGCCACGAAGAATGCCCACCTGGAGGTCGCGCTCGCCGCGAGGCGCCTCGCCCTGCAAGAATTCGTCGACCTACACATCCACGTGTACGAGCAAATCGTGTACATAGGTATCTACAAGGCCAGTGAGGACGCTACGACGTTTGCCTCCCTCAACCGGCTGGAAGCCTTGGATGCCTTTGCTGAGAAGCACCTCGACCTCGCCACAAAAGCCGCCGCTCCTTAGCCGCCGGTCGGTGGCCCGGCGCACTAAGTTGAGGAGGAGGAGGTCGTACATTGATGGATGCATCTTTCTTCTTGCCTTTTGTAACCACCACTACAATCGCATCATCATAGTGGCCTTAATTCTTATTGTGCTGTTGCATTATCGTTCCAGTCAATACTGACATGTGCGATCCCTTTGCTTAATTATATGCATCACTGTAACTAGTACTCCATCCGTCAATTTATAAGTTGTGCTTACCTTTCCATCAACTTCGTGCAACGCGTGGGCATCTTGCTAGAAACACTTGAACATGTCGAACCGCGTGTGACCAAACCGACGATGCGCCAACCTAGCTACTACGTACCCTGTTTATCTGGTGGAAATAGCCCCGCCCTAGCGTTTCCAATCGTTATTTCTATCAATCGATCGTGCCAAGGAGTAGAACCAAAATGTTACAATTTATACATGTTTCTCTACTCCTACTCCTATAAAAGAATCAGTTGGTGATTGATACGTCTCCAACGTATCTATAATTTTTGATTGTTCCATGCTATATTATATTCTGTTTTGGATGTTTAATGGGCTTTATTATACACTTTTATATTATTTTTGGGACTAACCTATTAACCGGAGGCCCATCCCAAATTGCTATTTTTTTTGCCTATTTTAGTGTTTCGCAGAAAAAGAATATCAAATGGAGTCCAAACGGAATGAAACCTTCGGGAACGTGATTTTCGGAACAAACGTGATCCAGAGGACTTGGAGTCTATGTAAAGAAATCAACGAGGAGAGCACGAGGCAGGGGGCGCGCCTAACCCCCAGGCGCGCCCTCCACCCTCGTGGGGCCCATGTTGCTCCACCGACGTACTTCTTCCTCCTATATATACCTACGTACCCCAAACCATCAGGGGCATCCACGAAAACCTAATTCCACCGCCGCAACCTTCTGTACACGTGAGATCCCATCTTGGGGCCTTTTCCGGCGCTCTGCCGGAGGGGGCATTGATCACGGAGGGCTTCTACATCAACACCATAGCCTCTCCGATGATGTGTGAGTAGTTTACCTCAGACCTTCAGGTCCATAGTTATTATCTAGATGGCTTCTTCTCTCTCTTTGGATCTCAATACAAAGTTCTCCTCGATTCTCTTGGAGATCTATTCGATGTAATCTTCTTTTGCGGTGTGTTTGTCAAGATCCGATGAATTGTGGGTTTATGATCAAGTTTATCTATGAACAATATTTGAATCTCCTATGAATTCTTTTATGTATGATTGGTTATCTTTGCAAGTCTCTTCGAATTATCAGTTTGGTTTGGCCTACTAGATTGATCTTTCTTGTAATAGGAGAAGTGCTTAGCTTTGGGTTCAATCTTGCAGTGCTTGATCCCAGTGACAGAAAGGGAAATGGCATGTATTGTATTGTTGCCATCGAGGATAAAAATATTGGGTTTATATCATATTGCATGAGTTTATCCCTCTACATCATGTCATCTTGCTTAAAGCGTTACTCCGTTCTTATGAACTTAATACTCTAGATGCATGCTGGATAGCGGTCGATGTGTGGAGTAATAGTACTAGATGCAGAATTGTTTCGGTCTACTTGTCATAGATGTGATGCCTATATACATGATCATACCTAGATATTCTCATAACTATGCTCAATTCTATCAATTGCTCGACAGTAATTTGTTTACCCACTGTAATACTTATGCCCTTGAGAGAAGCCACTAGTGAAACCTATGGCCCCCGGGTCTATTTTCCATCATATTAATCTTCCAACACTTAGCTATTTCTATTGCCGTTTATTTTACTTTGCATCATTATCATGAAAATACCAAAAATATTATGTTATCATATCTATCAGATCTCACTGTCGTAAGTGACCGTGAAGGGATTGGCAACCCCTTTATCGCGTTGGTTGCGAGGTTCTTATTTGTTTGTGTAGGTGCGTGGGACTCGAGCGTGATCTCCTACTGGATTGATACCTTGGTTCTAAAAAACTGAGGGAAATACTTACGCTACTTTACTACATCACCCTTTCCTCTTCAAGGGAAAACCAACACAGTGCTCAAGAGGTAGCAAGAAGGATTTCTGGCACCGTTGTCGGGGAGATTCACGCCAAGTCAAGTCAAGACATACCAAGTACCCATCACAAACTCTTATCCCTCGCATTACATTATTTTCCATTTGCCTCTCATTTTTCTCTCCCCCACTTCACCCTTGCCGTTTTATTCGCCCTCTTCTTTCCGTTCGCCTCCTTCTTTCTTTTGCTCCTCGCACTTTCCGCCGTTATGTCTGAAATTGGGGAAATTACTGTCGATATGGACAATAATAATAACATGGAAAATTCTGATGCTCTTGCTGAAGAAGCCCCTATCTTACATACAAAAAAATTCCGAATCGGTAGTGGTAATATTATTGGAAAAGGAGTTATCCAAGATTTCTTTACTTGTGCTGGTGCTTTGCCTTCTATGGGTAGTTCTATTCTTCATAGAACTAGTAGTCTTGCCAACACTATCGCCATGCTTGTAGTTGAACTTGAATGGCAACTTATGCACATGCATCCTTGCATACAAAGGATTTTCCTAGAATTTTCTAATATTGAGCATTCTTCTGTTAAGCGTGCCGCTACTATCTTCTTGGCTCATGAGTTCAGATTATAATAAAAGAGGCCAAAGAAATCTTTGCACACTATAGGGTGGACGCTGGTCATCCTCCCATAGAGGCAATCCTCTTTGATCAAGAGGAAATAATGCGTTTTCAATCTCTAGACTATGTTGCTTTTAATGAAAACCTTAGAAAAAGGGTTCCTACCAATGTTCTAGTTGATAGAATTTCCGAACTTAATAATGATTTTGCTATTCGAAATAATGAGCTAGGATATTCTCTCGAGTATGGGCTCACGAAGTTCTGTCAGAAGAATGCTTATAATGATGAATTGGTTGTGCAATACGAAGGGCCGAAGGAGGAACCTATACCTCCCAAAATTGATCTTGGGGACTTCTGTCCCATGAAATTTAGCCCTTTTGATTACTTTTGCTTGCCTCAAAGAAAACTTGTTGCTGAACGTAGAGAATATGAAATGAGTTTTCGTGATCTATCCTATTATTATGGCAATACCTAGATCTATCCTTGCTTTTATGCCTAGCTAGGGGCGTTAAACGATAGCGCTTGTTGGGAGGCAACCCAATTTTATTTTATTTTTTTGCTTTTTGCTTATGTTTAGGAATAAATATTTGATCTAACCTCTGGTTAGATTTGTTTTTATGTTTTAATTAGTGTTTGTGCCAAGTTAAACCTATAGGATCTTCTTGGATGATAGTTATTTGATCTTGCTGAAAATTCCAGAAACTTTCTGTTCACGAAAACAATTGTTAAAAATCACCAGAACGTGATAAAATACTGATTCCAATTGCAGTAGATCAATAAACAAATTGTCTAGGTCTTCCTATTTTGGTAGATTTTTTTCAGTTCCTGAAGTTTCCGTTAGTTACAGATTACTACAGACTGTTCTGTTTTTGACAGATTCTGTTTTTCGTGTGTTGTTTGCTTATTTTGATGAATCTATGGCTAGTAAAAGAGTTTATAAACCATAGAGAAGTTGGAATACAGTAGGTTTAACACCAATATAAATAAATAATGAGTTCATTACAGTACCTTGAAGTGGTGTTTTGTTTTCTTTCGCTAACGGAGCTCACGAGATTTTCTCCTAAGTTTTGTGTTGTGAAGTTTTCAAGATTTGGGTAAAAGATTTGATGGATTATGGAACAAGGACTGGCAAGAGCCTAAGCTTTGGGATGCCCATGGCACCCCAAGATAATCTAAGGACCCCAAAAAGCCAAAGCTTGGGGATGCCCCGGAAGGCATCCCCTCTTTCGTCTTCGTCCATCGGTAACTTTACTTGGAGCTATATTTTTATTCACCACATGATATGTGTTTTGCTTGGAGCGTCTTGTATAAGTTGAGTCTTTGCTTTTTAGTTTACCACAATCATCCTTGCTGTACACTCCTTTTGAGAGAGACACACATGATTCGGAATTTATTAGAATACTCTATGCGCTTCACTTATATCTTTTGAGCTATATAGTTTTTGCTCTAGTGCTTCACTTATATCTTTCAGAGCACGGTGGTGGATTTGTTTTATAGAAACTATTGTTCTCTCATGCTTCACTTATATTATTTTGATAGTCCTACAAAACAGCATGGTAATTTGCTTTAATTATGATAGGCATCCAAGATTAGTAAAAAAAATTAGAGTGTGTTGAATACTATGAGAAGTTTGATGCTTGATAATTGTTTTGAGATATGAAGATGGTGATATTAGAGTCATGCTAGTTGAGTGGTTGTGAATTTGATAAATGCTTGTGTTAAAGTTTGTGATTCCCGTAGCATGCACGTATGGTGAACCGTTATGTGATGAAGTCGGAGCATGATTTATTTATTGATTGTCTTCCTTATGAGTGGCGGTTGGGGACGAGCGATGGTCTTTTCCTACCAATCTATCCCCCTAGGAGCATGCGCCTAATACTTTGCTTTGATAACTTGTAGATTTTTGCAACAAGTATATGAGTTCTTTATGACTAATGTTGAGTCCATAGATTATACGCACTCTCATCCTTCCACCATTGCTAGCCTCTCTAATACCGCACACTTTTCGCCGGTATCATACACCCACCTTATACTTTCCTCAAAACAGCCACCATACCTACCTATCATGGCATTTCCATAGCCATTCCGAGATATATTGCCATGCAACTTACCACCATTCCGTTTACTATGACACGCTTCATCATTGTCATATTTCTTTGCATGATCATGTAGTTGACATTGTATTTGTGGCAAAGCCACCGTTCATAATTCTTTCATACATGTCACTCTTGATTCATTGCATATCCCGGTACACCGCTGGAGGCATCCACATAGAGTCATATTTTGTTCTAAGTATTGATTTGTAATTCTTGAGTTGTAAGTAAATAAAAGTGTGATGATCATCATTATTAGAGCATTGTCCCAAGTGAGGAAAGGATGATGGAGACTATGATTCCCCCACAAGTCGGGATGAGACTCCAGACGAAAAAAAGAGGCCATAAAAAAAAGAGAAAAGGCCCAAATAAAAAAAGAGAGAAAAAGAGAGAAGGGACAATGCTACTATCCTTTTTCCACACTTGTGGTTCAAAGTAGCACCATGATCTTCATGATAGAGAGTCTCCTATGATATCACTTTCATATACTAGTGGGAATTTTTCATTATAGAACTTGGCTTGTATATTCCAATGATGGGCTTCCTCAAAATGCCCTAGGTCTTCGTGAGCAAGCAAGTTGGATGCACACCCACTTAGTTTCTTTTGTGGAGCTTTCATATACTTATAGCTCTAGTGCATCCGTTGCATGGCAATCCCTACTCACTCACATTGATATCTATTAATGGGCATCTCCATAGCCCATTGATACGCCTAGTTGATGTGAGACTATCTTCTCCTTTTTTGTCTTCTCCACAACCACCATTCTATTCCACATATAGTGCTATGTCCATGGCTCACGCTCATGTATTGCGTGAAGATTGAAAAAGTTTGAGAACACCAAAAGTATGAAACAATTGCTTGGCTTGTCATCGGGGTTGTGCATGATGTAAATATTTTGTGTGGTGAAGACTATATGATTTTGCAGGGATAACTTTCTTTGGCAATGTTATTTTGAGAAGACATAATTGCTTAGTTAGTATGCTTGAAGTATTATTATTTTTATGTCAATATTAAACTTTTGTCTTGAATATTTCGGATCTGAACATTCATACCACAATTAAGAGAATTACATTGAAAATTATGCCAAGTAATATTCCACATCAAAAATTCTGTTTTTATCATTTACCTACTCGAGGACGAGCAGAAATTAAGCTTGGGGATGCTTGATACGTCTCCAACATATCTATAATTTTTGATTGTTCCATGCTATGTTATATTCTGTTTTGGATGTTTAATGGGATTTATTATACACTTTTATATTATTTTTGGGACTAACCAATTAACCTGAGGCCCAGCCCAAATTGCTGTTTTTTGCCTATTTCAGTGTTTCGCAGAAAAAGAATATCAAACGGAGTCCAAACGGAATGAAACCTTCGGGAACGTGATTTTCGGAACAAACGTGATCCAGAGGACTTGGAGTCTACGTAAAGAAATCAACGAGGAGAGCACGAGGCAGGGGGCGCGCCTACCCTCCCAGGCGCGCCCTCCACCCTCGTGGGGCCCACGTTGCTCCACCGAGATACTTCTTCCTCCTATATATACCTACGTACCCCCAAACCATCAGGGGCATCCACGAAAACCTAATTCCACCGCCGCAACCTTCTGTACCAGTGAGATCCCATCTTGGGGCCTTTTCCGGCGCTCCGCCGGAGGGGGCATTGATCACGGAGGACTTCTACATCAACACCATAGCCTCTCCGATGATGTGTGAGTAGTTTACCTCAGACCTTTGGGTCCATAGTTATTAGCTAGATGGCTTCTCTCTCTCTTTGGATCTCAATACAAAGTTCTCCTCGATTCTCTTGGAGATCTATTCGATGTAATCTTCTTTTGCGGTGTGTTTGTCGAGATCCGATGAATTGTGGGTTTATGATCAAGTTTATCTATGAACAATATTTTAATCTCCTTTGAATTCTTTTATGTATGATTGGTTATCTTTGCAAGTCTCTTCGAATTATCAGTTTGGTTTGGCCTACTAGACTGATCTTTCTTGCAATAGGAGAAGTGCTTAGCTTTGGGTTCAATCTTGCGGTGCTCGATCCCAGTGACAGAAAGGGAAACGACACGTATTGTATTGTTGCCATCGAGGATAAAAAGATGGGGTATATATCATATTGCATGAGTTTATCCCTCTACATCATGTCATCTTGCTTAAAGTGTTACTCCGTTCTTATGAACTTAATACTCTAGATGCATGCTGGATAGCGGTCGATGTGTGGAGTAATAATAGTAGATGCAAAATCGTTTCGGTCTACTTGTCATGGACGTGATGCCTATATACATGATCATACCTAGATATTCTCATAACTATGCTCAATTCTATCAATTGATCGACAGTAATTTGTTTACCCACCGTAATACTTATGCTCTTGAGAGAAGCCACTGGTGAAACCTATGGCCCCTGGGTCTATTTTCCATCATATTAATCTTCTAACACTTAGCTATTTCTATTGCCGTTTATTTTACTTTGCATCTTTATCATAAAAATACCAAAAATATTATCTTATCATATCTATCAGATCTCACTCTCGTAAGTGACCGTGAAGGGATTGACAACCCCTTTATCACATTGGTTGCGAGGTTCTTATTTGTTTGTGTAGGTGCGTGGGACTCGAGCGTGATCTCCTACTGGATTGATACCTTGGTTCTCAAAAACTGAGGGAAATACTTACGCTACTTTACTGCATCACCCTTTCCTCTTCAAGGGAAAACCAACGCAGTGCTCAAGAGATAGCAGTGATGGTGGTGTGTCTGCCATCCATCGTTTCTGACCATTAGATCTGCATCTAACGGCTATGAGGTAAGTTGTGGCATTTTTGCAACAATAGCCCACTTCTCTGCTCCAATTTGCAGAAAACTCCTTATTATCTTGAAAGCAACCACATCCCTCCCTCACCTCATCAAAACAGCCTGAGAAATATATTTTGAGTGAAAAGTACTCCCTCCATTCCTAAATATTTGTCTTTCTAGAGATTTCAATAAGTGACTACATACGGAGCAAAATGAGTGAATCTACACTTCAAAATATGTCTTTATAATCCGTATGTGACAGTCCATTTGAAATCTCTAAAAAGACAAATATTTAGGAACGGAGGGAGTAATATATTAGGTGTATATCAAAACAAGAGTGATTTCTTTCAAGTTTGTGAACAAGTACTACTATTCTACTACTTTGGATCCGTCGCAACGCACGGACACATTGCTAGTAAAAGGAAAAGGCCTGCCGCGTTCGCGTCGCACTCCCCCCCCCCCACACGCCCGGGAATCGGGAGTACTCCACGGCCCGTCCGGCACGACAGATAGCTTAGGGAAGGCGTCTTGCCTAGCATTTTCACTTTCATGTGGGATCGCAGTTGAGCAAACCGACTATTGGTAAACCGCACCCCGCCCGACGCCGGTTGGAAAACAGAAACGAGGGGAAGATCTAGCTGTAGCACGGAAGGCAAGAAATTTGGTGTCAGATAGGGCTCGTTGATAGAGTAGGAGCATTCCGTACTACTCTACTCCTACTAGTACCAAGTTTGTACTATACAACTAGTACTACCACTATACAACTAGTAGGTACGTGCACGACACAGCATCGTAGGAACAAAAAAGGGAAGATCTTGTTTTGGGTGATTTATCTTTTTTTTTCAGTCAACGTAGTATGAATAATATGATGTGGGCGGGGGCACCCATGAAGCTTATGTGGCTTAGTTGCATGGCTACGAAAGGTTAGAGAAAAATAAATAGATAATGTGTTTAGAGTGCACTCCACTAAATAGATATACTTTGGATCCATTGCAACGGGCCGGCACATCTATATCTATACCCCCTATATAGTGTGTGAATAACTTTGAAAGTTGGTCGTTGGATGAAGCCAATCTGATGGTACGAAGATAGCAAATCCGAGCACTACTGGCCGTTGGATATCATCTACATTCCACCAGATTCTGCCACATGTAGAATCTAGAAGACTCCATGGTTGAACTTCATTCATGACTAACTTTGCCACAACTAAGCTTAGGCAAAGTGTGTCTGCCACAAAAAATGTGGCTAACAAAATGGCCACCACAAGTGTGGCAAGATTTGGCAAGAAGTTGAGTCTATGACATGTGGACCATGTAGCTAGAAAAGTGTGGCAAGCCACAAGTGTAGCAATGAACCAAACACATGCCTGGTGTGTTTGGTAGGGTGTATGAAGGGTGCATGATCCCAAGAGTTCCCTTCTCGGCCCACTTTTGGGTGTTTGGTAGAGTGTATGGAGGGTGCATGAGTCCACACTAGCTTAGCACAAATACACTAGAAGCATGCATGAAGAGAGCATACATGAAGAGGGGTGTTGAGTTGAGCATGCATGAAGAGGGAACAATGAGACAAGAATGCAACCAAACACACTTGTGGCACACCTAAGCTTAGGCGTGGCAACCTTAGGCTGCAAACCAAACATCTATACCCCTATATAGTGTGTGAATAACTTTGAAAGTTGGTCGTTGGATGAAGCCAATCCGACGGTACAAAGATGGCAAATCCGAGCACTACTGGCCGTTGGATATCATCTACATTCCACCAGATTTTGCTACATGTAGAATCTAGAAGACTCCACATGTAGAAGCATAATGCACAAACCACCAGAATCTCATGCGTGCAATGCACGTGTACCTTACTAGTAGTTGGTAGTAGTAAGAAACAAATTCCGGGTTTGGCATGAGCTCGTACTGCGGGAGCACCACAAGGCCTGCAGCAGGAATTACATTTCCCTCTCAGGGCCACGGGACCGAATTTCAGTGGCTTAGTGCTTGGCCTATGAGTCAATGACATGGGGACCTTAAATGCGGCTGGCCCACATGTCATTCTCATGGTGGTGGTGTGGTTCGCGACTCACTTGTTCGAGATGAACCGGCCGGTGGTGGCGTGGCCGTGGCGAGGGCGCCACAGCTGGGCGTCGGGGCGTTACGAGGCGTAGATGGCCACACCGGTGGGTACTACCTGTAGTACAGAAGTACTCGAGCTGAGGATTGATGCCCGGGACGAAATGTGTCACAGCCGCTGGATGAAAATTCGATGGTGCGGGAGTACGGATTGGAGCACAGCAGCGGAGCAGGCAAACCGCATCCAATCGGGTGTGGCTGTGCTAGAAATTTAATAGTCGCCATAGTTCAGCTGGCCCGCATGTCATGCACACAAAGGCAGAGGAGCGGTGGGGCCGAGAGGGATGAGGCGCACGTCGGGGGGATGAGGATCCCCTGACGTGAACAATCCTACCATTCTGTCACTGACATGTGGGACCCCCAAGTGTGGGTCCCACCTGTCAGCGAAGGAAAGGCAGGGTAAGGCAGTGATAGCCACGTCAGACGATCCATGTCCATGTCGGGGGACGTCGTGCTTACAGGTAGGGTTGGAGCGGCGTCGTGGGAATCGCGTGTGGGTGTGGCAGTGGTAGAAAGAAGAAACGTGATGGTCGCCGTGGTTCAACTTCCATGGACAAGCTGTCATGTCTGCTGACACATGTATATCAAAACTAGAGTGTTTATATTTCAAGCACGTGAACAAGTATTATTCTACTACTTTGGATCCATTGCAACGCACAGGCCAGCACATTGCTAGTAGTAGTGTCTATCTCTATCTCTAGAGGCCTTCCCTCGTTCATCCTTTTCTCTCACAAGATAAACTACTCATACAAATGCATCTTGATGTTCCGTGGAACGCATCAGGATGTTTCCTTGGGGGTCTCTCCAGCGCGGCGTGGCCGTAGTTGCAAGTTGACGCCCCTTGAGATGCCGACGTTGAGGGGCACTCGGATTTCCTCCGATGAGCAGGTAAGATGAGTTTGATCACGTAGTAAATGCATTCTAAAGACTACTTCCGTGTCCATTTCCTAATTCTCCCCCTGCCCACTGTTTCACAGGTTAGGCTCGGTGCGAGTGGAGATTGGCTTGCATATGTACGGGAGGGTACCAACATCAATTTGCACAACATTTACAACGGTGACACCGTTCCCGTAGAACCTTTGTCCAACATTGGGATCAGCCATGCAACGGGCCACTGCATGAATTGGTACGATGGAACCACGGTGAGATTGAATAAGATAGCACGAACCTTGCATATGGCGGTCAAAGGTGGACCATGCCGTCTGCGACCGATTTGTTGTCGTACGAGTACGAAGACGCTGTGCTCCTTTCTAACCGCATCTTCGCGGTGACAAACCAGGGGACTTGTTTCGTATGGGACACATCCTACGATATACTCCCTCTCTCCCAGTTTATTTGTTTTGAATCTTTTTGTTTTATAAGTTTCAAATTCAAATTTCGAGCTCCCCATCACATGTTGAGATTACAATGTCCATTAAATCGTTGTGTGCATGTATAGTAAAGAAACAAATCTCGAGTTTGGCACGAGTTCCTACAGCGGTAGCACCAGCCTGGCGCAGGAGTTACATTTCCCTCTCAGGGCCCTCGGGACTGAGCTTCAGTGCCTTACTACACCTGCCTTTGAGTCAATAACATGTGGACCTGATAGGTGGCTGGTCCACATGTAATGCTCCCGAAGGCAGAGGGGCAGTGGGGCCAAGAGGGGTGAGCCGCAGGTCGGGGGACGTGTGGTGTCATGGGTTCATGCGGCGTCATGGGAATCGCGTGTGGCTGTGGTAGAAACTTGATGCTCGCCGCATTTAAGGTGGCCCACATGTCATGCACACAAAGGCAGAGGGGCGGTGCAGCCGAGAGGGGTGAGGCGCACGTCGGGGGACGTGGTGCCGTGGGTTGGAGCGGCGTCGTGGGAATCGCGAGTGGCAGTGGATGAAACGTGATGGTCGCCGTAGTTGAACTTCCATGGACAAGCTGTCATGTCTACGGACACATGCATTGCATACCGATCACTGGAAGGAGTAGTAGAGAAAGCTAGGCGGATAAATAGTTACTTATAGTCAAGCGGACCCACGCTACTACTTGTTCCAAAGACATGCACACCATCGAAATAGTCCATCTATATCAATATACACCGAGAGGGAATAATTTTTTTACAAGAGAGGAAATAGTTCATCCATCCATAATGTCCTGCTGCTGGTGCGGCCTTATCTTCTTCTTCTTGTTCTTCTTCTTCTTCTTGTTCTTCTTGTTCTTCTTCTTCTTCTTCTTCTCATTTTCTATGGGAGACGGCTTCGCAACAAGCTCTTTGGACTCACATGGGCATCGAGGGCGGCATATTTTATCTGCTCGTACGTCAAGGGATAATTCTCCCATCCAGACGACCTTAATGCCACCGTCTCGTCACCCTTCTGAAGATTTGTACCGAGCACAAAATTTGCTATGTCGAATAGGGATGGTGTCTGTTTATCACAATCTTCTACAGGAATTTTGATTCTGGTTTGTAGGTCAGCGATGCTTTTCAAATCAAGGTTGTAAGGCTACAGCTTCTGTTTGTCCCCTTCGATGGCTGCCCCACAGAAGTATATGTCCTCCCGAGACAAGAAATCGTGAAGCTCACCTGGTATGGAGGGCGCGTGTATGATGTGGTACACCAAAACATCATCTTCGAGGCACAGCTGAAGGACGGCGGCGCGTTGGATCTTCCGAGTGGCACGCTCCGTGTACTCTGCGTCGAGACCGATGACCCTCGTCTCTACCTTTTCTAGGGAGTTGGATACATTGTTGATCCACTTCCGAACAACCCTTGGGTGGACGGTCACGGTGGCAACTATGCTCAACGAGCCTTCGACGAGGATATGTTGGACGCTAAAAACCTGCATCTCGATCTCTTTCGCCATTTGGAACCGCTGGAACGGAGGGCTATGGTTTGGAGAATTAGGATTAGATGGCTAGTCTAACTAAAGTAGTAGATGATTATTTAAAGAGATTAAAACAATGTGAACACAGTGGGGTTTGGATGCAAATGAAGACGAAGGGGAGGTGAAGAAGCCAAGGAAAATTGGTTCCCGATGGAGAAGTAAATGGGAGAAGTGGCGTGCAGGCAGTTGATTAGACGGCTAGGTAGACTAAACGAAAAGGCTATGCGGGTAGACTGAGGAGTCGTACCTATTCGTGTACGTGCCCATCCTTCCTGATAGGTGGGACCTATGCAAACAGATAAAAAAATGTGTCATAGCTGGTTCAGATGGATATTGGCATGTGCATGGCAGACACAACATTCTCTGGTTAAGGAATACACGGTTATCCTCATCAAAAAAGAAAAGGCCCATCTTCGCACTTCCGCATGCACGAGAATTTGGTTCTGCTCGCAATATGGATGGTACCTGGAGGATGAAGTGAACAGGCTTGCTAGCACGGGAGACCTATTTCCACTATACAGTACTGAAGTACTCATGTTCCTACTACTACTAGTAGTAGTACAACTATGGTACACTTGATGGTCAAAATACTATTCATCCGGTCCTCACAGTGAAGTGACAACACCCTGCGCCTGACACTAGTCCAGGCGGCGTGTTCAGGTTACCAAAGTCAGCCTCACCATGTGCACTGTGCAGTCTGTCACCGCCGCTGTACAGCACATTAGCATGCCTCGCCTCGTCTCCCTCTCCCCTCCCATAGCACCACTCCATCTCCATCTCCATCTCCATCTCCGTCTCCATCTCCGTCTCCATCTCACTGTGCCCCCGTGTACCGTCGCCTCGCTCGCCTCCCCCAGTACCACTATTCCCTCTCTAGCCGCTCCAACACCTACAGCCTTCTCCCCCGTAAATCAAGCCCCCAAAAACCCCCACCTTCCAAACTCCACCATGGCCGAACGCGAACCGCGCAACATCCATATGAGCCGCGATTGGAGCAATCTCCCCAGTGACATCCTCGACCTCTGTTGTTCGTGTATGGATATGTTGAGTGCCCTGTGGCTGGCTGCATGCTCGAGGGACATGCACACGGCCATCGTCGAAGCGAGGCCTAAGCTTTTCAAGACACCCTGCTTGCTGCTATCTGGTCTTGCGAGATTGGCTCACCATGATACGGAGGCGTACATGATGCCCCTCGACTTCAATCTGATCTCCATTAGCCGAAACTTCTTTGCAGGTATGTAGTGGGCCGCCGTACATCATTTCCCTCGACTTCGATCCGATCACCATCGGCCGAAACTTCTTGGCAGGTATGTACTGGGTCGGCAAGAACTCGCACTGGATGGCTGCCTTCAAAGAAGACGGTAAAAAGTTGGTGCTCGTGAACTTCCAGGCCTCCCATGAGATTATCCTTCCTCCGTTGGATTATATAGAGTTTTACCATCGCAGTCCAAGTCATCTATATTACCACGTCAGTTGGACGGACCTTGTTTTGCAGAAGATTGTAATCTGCCAAGTGCCCACAGGACATGCGAATTACGCAGACTTCAAGCTAATTGCCTTGTTCGACCGCGGACTCGCCTATCTTTACGCTGGTGCCTTCTTTAGCTGGAGACAACTCAGCTCGCAGTGGATCATCGTCAAAGCTGATACACACTTCTGTGATGCTATTGAACACAATGGCATCATCTACGTGGTCGACAAAGCAGATGGCACCACGTATTGCTAGGATGGCGCGTGTAAGTTGTTTCCGTCTCATGTTAATGATGACGCCATGACACTGTTTGAACTTTTTCTGATGATTGGCATATCCCTGTTTGAGCAGAATTTGAGTAGAACTATGGCAATGTATTAGATACGCCGTAAATCAGCAATATTTGGAATGAGTCAATTCATGCGATTGTGACCATGTCATTTCAGCCAATTTGTACCCCTGAATAATCAAACGGTTAGGAATATATGGATATTCTCCTTATTTTACAGTAATCTATATACTACTACTAAATATGAGTGTGTATCAATGGCCATGTTAGTTTCCTCATTTTCATGATGTAGAAACATGCACCACACTGTTGGTTTCATCTAACCATACATTAGGGAAGTAAATGTGCATATGGAGAACTCTATATTTGGAAGTAGTGAAATCATGTAATGCTTACCATGTGTACATACCTATATTCGCCCTTCAGCAATCAATGGCTAGAATAATATCCTCACAAAATTTTGCCCACAGAACACGAGTATATAACAATGCATGGTCTGTTAGTTACCTTGAAGAATTTGTTTGTGAGGACAGAACATGATTACATAACATGCATGACATTGTAGTTTCCTGTGAAGAATCGATTGCGAGATAACATGAGTATAACCATGCATGGCACTTCTATATTTTCAAACCCAGTATACATTTCCCTGTATTTTCCTCCCAGTTCCAACAGGGACATATCAATGCTGTTTCTTGCATTATCCTACTCATACTCTGAACAATGCTGATCTTACATTAACAATGCCTGTCATTTTTGATATGATGCAGTGTCCCTACAGTTACTGCCCTTTGTAATCACACCACCTTTGCCAAAAACAGGGAAGCACAACTGGTTCCTCGCTCGATCAGACGATGGCAAAAGACTGATGATCATTCGGACACATGAGCCGGAAAATTTATATTGCAAAAACCCCACTGTATACAAGCACCGTGAAATACGTGAGTATCCGGACAGTGGCTATTACGTCTATGAGCAGGATACCATCTTGTTGGGGCCTTCAGGATTTTTTAGTTGGGGGCGGGTAAACAGCCTTGGTTCACACTCTGTGTTTCTCGGACTCAATTATCCGATTAACCAGGAGATCACCGTTGGCAAGGACCTTGATGGTAGAGAGGCTCTATTTGCTATGGAAAACTGCTACACGGCGAGCCCTAGGAGTTTGGGAGCAAACTCCCCTGATTGTCAACGATACAGCCTGCAGCCAAAAGAAGGTGAGAATGACTAAGGCATCCGGATTAACTTTGATCCTTGGATGTCTCAATTGCGACAGGCAGTGATGTGGTTCAAGCCTTCAGATTGATAGGTAATTGGGCTGTTGCATCGAAAGGGTGGAGTACTGGTGTCTCCGGATCATTGGTCGCTGAAGCGGGGCTGCAAATTATGATGGTGTTGGATCATCTCTTCGAATGACTTTGTTGTCTTTGCTGCTTGTTCTGGATGGGTAGTTCTTTCTTTTGTTATGCATATTCCTTGTCATTTGGTCATCCTCGTCTATGTCACTCTTACTATGTAATAGTTCCCTTTGTTTAGAATGTCATTCTCGTCTGGATCACGAGAGTCTGGGCGCTGCAGATGGGTGCGTTTTGGTGGTGTAGCAAGACTTCTTATGAACTATCATGTCTTGCTATTTATGTCAGTAGTAGTCACTAGTCAGTGTTTGAATGTTGTATATATCGTTGTTTCGAACTGTTTATTGTCTCGAACTACTGGTGGGCTAAATGAGGGCATCACCATTCTCTAGTGTTCAGAGTGTATCTCCTTTTTTCAAGTTATACAATTTGAGCTTAGTGTCTTTTCGATGATGTACACTTGTTTGGGCCAGTGAGGTGTCGTTGAATATGGGCCGAGTAGTAACACAATGCCAAACAGGTCAATTATGACTCTTAGGCCGGGCTCTCAAAAGATCCTAAAAAAAGGCCGGGCTCTCCAAAAAAGAAAGAATAAGGACTCTTAGGCCGACATGTGGGCGCCACCGGTGTTTTCGTGCGCTTGCGCGCCGAGAGCATATTGGCGCGTGTTTGAAATTCATGCTACCTTTTCATCCCCAATCTCCCCCCACCTCTGTAATCTCGATTCCTACTCCAGTTCCCCAAATGCCCCTCCTGTACTCCCTGTACTCAAGCGCACTATCATGTCGCCGGTCAATGCGGATCTCCGAGCCGAAGATCCTGAGGTCCGTCCTGCCTTCGGTCGCTGCGTGCTGTCGCTCAATAGTGGCATGGCGGCGCTTGACGACCAGTTTGCCGGCAAAGTGCTGATGGTAACCATCAACGGCGACCGGCCTCCCGTCTCGCCGAACGACCTTGTCAAAGCTCTTGGCATTGCGCATGACATCCAAATAAGTGACTTGCTCGTCGAAGTCTGTCCGCCACCGGCTGATTTCTTCGTCAGGTTCCAGACAACTTTCGACTGCAGTTGTGTGTTCGAATCTTCCCGGCGTTTGTTCTGCGATGGCGCGCTGGTGAGCTTTGATCGGTGGCACCCAGGATGGGGCTTAGTGCCCTCTGAGCTTGAGTTTTTAACAAAGCTTACCTTCCATGGCATGCCTCGATGTGCTTGGAACAACGAGTCCATGAATGAGATTATCAACGACCTTCGATGTGAGCTCGTAAGTATGTTTGTTCCTCCAGACAGCTGGGCTCTGACGGTTATGGCATGGATGAAGAAGCCGTCCACCATACCGAAGGTGATTGGTGTTGAGATACCGGTGCAGGAACCGGGGTTGTACTATTCGTCGCCACCAAGGCCGCCGCGGACCACGTTAGGGATGTACCTGTATCGAGTGTTCGTGCATGTCGAAGAAGTGGTCAATCCATCAATCGAAGTCCTGCCGCCGCCGCTAGTGCCAGGGTCCGTCGACGACGTCCATTGCAGGAGTCAACGTCAGACTTTCCCCGTGTTGCTCGGAACGATGGATGGCACATGGCCTACTCCATCGCGCGGCGGAGGCCACTACTTCTTTGATAGAAGAGGCAGGGCTGGCTGCCTGGATGTGCTCTAATTTGAGGTAACAACTGAATCTTGTTAGATACTAGTTAAATCCGAGCTATGGGTGTGAAGCACTGATGTGCGAGTACATTTGATTGTGACATGTTCTAATTTTGTACCTGAACTTTTTTTAGAAAGGGCTATACGTCAACTTAATGTGCTAGCAGAACTTATTGTGTTGTCTGTCTGTTTTCTTTGCACAACATTCAAGATATTTCCCCATCATTGATAAAGACGATGAACCGTCATGTACGAGTTCGTTGGTTTCAACATAGCCCTACCCGTAGCGATCCACTGCTTCCATCCTGATTGTGCCGCCTGCGTGAAATTTTTGTATGCAAGTTCAGTGTGCTATGATGTTCTATATGATTGTGTAAACTATATAAGTTTTTACTGAGCATCAGCAATGCATATGGCTGAAAGATGTATTTACGAGCATCGACCGATGGGTCTCTCTCTCTCTCACTCACACACACACACGCACACACGCACAAGTGGGACCCATTGAATTATTTCTTTGCTCGTGACAGCTTTTAATTAGGTTCCACTGTAATCTAACTTTTTTCTTAAGTTATTAATTGAGCTCAGTGACTTCAAAAAGTTGTTCAGAAGCCTTGTTTGGGCCTTTCCGGCGTCGTTGAATGTGGGCGGAGTAGCCATGTTTGGTTGTACTATACTACACATGCCTTTTTTTCAACATCAGCAATGCAACTGGGCTGACAGTTGTACACAATATCCGGGTCAACTTGTTATTCTCCGCCCCACTGAGCTGCGAAATTTCCTAGGAGTTATGCATTAGGCTTAGCAAGAAAATGGACTTTAAGAAATAATAAATGGGATGTAATTATAATAAATGGGCAGTAAGTATAAAAAAAATCCACCAAACGCATAATTAGTTTAAAAATATATTATTTTTTGAATTTGAAAATTTTAATTTCATTACTTGTTGCGCGCGCAATATTTCGTTGGATTTACTTTATTTTGAAATTATATTTAATCTGACTAGAAATTTTGGATAAAAATATTTCGGATCCCATAAAAATGTGGGAATTTTTTTGAATTCTGTTTTGAGCGGTTGGTTGAAATTATTAATCGTTGTCCTAGCTAGAAAATGGGCTGTACTTTTAACACACTGTAAATGGGATGTAGTAAATTCCATTAGAATTAAAAAATGGGTCGTACATTCTTACAAATCACAAATGGGCTTTATGTTCTCTGCCACACACTTGTGGGCCTTCTAAGTTGACGCGTCCCCTAAAAAAAGAACTAAGTTGACGCGTATGCAAGGCTTTGTCAACAACACACGGTTCTGGCAGCTGTGGCCGTTGGATGTCCATCCAACGGATGTCGTGCTTCTTCTTCAATCTTGGATATTCTTGCTTCAGCCGCCCAAAAAATGATTCCTCCCCCTGACATCTGGGGCGCACCGTTTCGGAGGCTGACCTGTGGGCCTACTAAGTTGACGCGTACCAAGGGCTTTGTCAAATTAGTCAATATAAATGATTCTAGCTGTAGTGACCGTACGATGTCCATCCAATGGCCGTAGTGCTTCTTCAACCTCTGGTCTTCTTGCTCCAGCCGCCCAAAGCAGCGCCGGTCGTGCCGCGTGCTCCTGCCTCCCGTGGCCGGCTGTGATGCCGCGGAAGCCTCACCGCCCCCTACTACTCCCACCGCTGGCTAGGCCATCCCTCTACTCACCCACACCCCCTGTTATTCTGCGGTGACGTCAGCCTCACACCGCAGCTGAACCAGTGAACCCTCGTACTCCTCTCCGCGCGGGCTTCCACTTCCGCATCTTCCCCGGCTCCGTGTCGTCCCCTTCCTAGGCCTCGCCGTCGTCCACCGCCGTGGTGCTCTCGGCGCGGCGTGGTCAATGTGGTCAACGACCGACTTCCATCGGAAGAGTACCGTACTGGAGAGGCTGACAGCTGGGTCAACGGCAGCCGCAAGGAAGTGCCTCCTTATTACGCGCAAAATAATGATTCCTCCACCTGACAGCGGGGACCCACCGGACGGGCCACCGTATTTTGCGAAAAAAACGTTTCCCCCTGACTGCTGGGACCCACCAGCTACATCTTCGCACGCAAGGAAGTGCGTCCGGGCAAAAAAATGATTCGCCCCCCTGACTGCTGGGACCCACCAGCTACATCTTCGCACGCAAGGAAGTGTGTCCAGGCAAAAAAATGATTCGCCCCCCTGACTGCTGGGACCGACCAGCTACATCTTCGCACGCAAGGAAGTGCCTGACAGTCGGGACCCACCTGGTCGAAGCGTACGTAGCGTTGTCATTCTGGTCGCGAACGTGTACGTACATACTGGTCGATGTAGAGGCGCGCATGTGTCGTAGTAGAGGCGCACACATAGCATGTACACGTACGTACAACGGCAGTGTGCAAGAAAGAAAATACGGCCATGTACGTACATACGGGCTAGGTCTCGAATGCCTACTCGCGCATATGTACGGCCAGGGCTCGTGTACATGGCTGGGTCGGAACGGAGAAACTGCGTCGTCGTCGTGTTCATGGGGAGCCAACCGGCTGGGTCGGAACGGAATGTGTCATCGTGTTCATCGGGAGGGCTTGGACAGAACAACCGATGGAAACGAGGCCTGGCATACCGCAGAATGGAGGAAACGGCCTTGTGTTTGATCGGCCACGGTCGAAGCGGGATCCTGTTCATCGGGAGGGGTCTGGGGTACCACAAAACGGAGGGAACGGGCCTCCTACGGTCGAAACGGGGTCCAGTTGATCGGGAGGGGTGTGGCGTACCGCAAAATGGAGGAAACAGACTTGTGTTGGAGCGCTACAGTCAAAAAGGGGGTCCTGTTCATCGGGAGGGGTGTGGCGTACCGCAAAACGGGACTCCACGGGCTACTGTTCATCTCCACCGTCGACACCTCCAGCCTCCACGGGCTACTGTTCATCCACCATCGACCTCCTCCAGCCTCCACCTGCGACTGTTCATCCACGGGCTCCTGTTCATCCAGCCTCCACCGCATGCTACTCCACCGGCTACTGTTCAACCAGCCCTCTCCACGGGCTCTTGTTCAACCACCCCTCCACGGGCTACTGTTCATCCAGCCCTCCACCGTCTACTGTTCATCCAGCCCTCCACGGGGTGGTCCTGTTCATCCAGCCCTCCACGGGGTTCGTTCATCCAGCCCCAACCGACTCGATTGATCGGGGTCTTGTTCATCCAGAGGCAACACCACGGGGTCCTGTTCATCCACCCCCATCAGGAACTGATCATCCAAACCCCCCCAGCAACGCTCACTGTTCATCCAGAGGCAGCATTGATCGGCTTGAGTTAGCAGCAGTAGCGAAGGAATCGCTTGACCGGGTTCAGTTAACAGCCATCGATCGATCGCTTGGGTTTAGTAACGCGTAGCCTGCAGTGCAATCTCTCGGGTTCAGTAGGAGAACGCCTCGCTCGGGTTTAGTTAGAGCCCAACGCCTCGCACCCACGCGCGTGTGTGTATGAGAGAAACGCGCAAACCTCCGTGCATCGCTCGGCCCCGACCACCCACCGTAACCGGGAACACCCTGATATTTTCCTCGCCCTCGCTTCTACCACTGTTTTTTCTGTCATGGACGGCCCAAAGAATGTCATGCAGCTGCGTCTCCGGCCCGCCCAGGATGAAAAGCCCATTTTCAGTCATGATTTTTTGTCATAGAAGTAGGAGCCCACCACATCTATGATGATACCGGGTTTTGTCACAATTATCGTCATTGAAGTGTCAGAAGTATGACAGAAAAAATTTCGTTCGGCCAAAAATGTCACGGATGTGTCTTTTTTTTGTTGTGATTTGTAGTTCAGATTTGAATTATGGACATTAAATGCCTAAAAAACTCAATTAATGAATAAAAAGGTCAAACGAACCCTGAATAATTTCAAAGTTCAGCGCGAATCTCCAGTTGTTCTATGTCGCGTGTAGAAGAAAATACGAGGCTAGAAGAGGGAGTGATTATCGTTTGGCCCACAAGGGGACACGTTTCCCTATCGAAACCACGAGGGTTCTTGCAACAGGCTCCGGTTTGTAAGAGGTTTGTAATAAAGCTTGGCCCAAATTGGCAATGTTTTTACCACGACATATATGTGCCATGACGTGACACCATGCCACCTTTGATGACTTTCTGGTGAGTTTAGGATTTATGGGGACTTAAAAACCGAGATTCGAAGTGTTTGAGGACGAGCCAGGACACCGGTACGGTTGTAATTCATTCCCATTCCTGGCATGAGACCTAAACATGCACCCAAGGACACATGTATAATTTTTCTAGCCATTTTGGTGAACTGGAGCATGTATTTGTAGTTCAGATTTGAGTTATGGACATTAAATGCCTAGGAAAATCAATTAGTGTATAAAAAGGCCAGACGAACCCTGAATAAGTTGAAATTTCAGCACGGATATCATGTCGTTCCATGTTTCCCGTGGAAGAAAATACAAGGCGAAAAGAGGTAGTGATTACGTTTCGCCCACAAGGGGAACACGTTTCCCTATCGGAAGCACGAGGCGTCTTTGAGAGAAGCTCAGGTTTTTGTAAGAGGTTTGTAATAAAGCTTGGCCCAAATTGGACAATGTTTTTACCACGACATATATGTGCCATGACGTGACACCATGCCACCTTTGATGACTTTCTGGTGAGTTTAGTATTTGTTAGGACTTCAAAACCGAGATTCGAAATGTTTGAGGATGAGCCATGACACCGGTACGGTTGTAATTCATTCCCATTCCTGGCATGGGACCTAAACATGCACCCAAGGACACATGTATAATTTTTCTAGGCATTTTGGTGAACTGGAGCATGTATTTGTAGTTCAGATTTGAATTATGGACATTAAATGCCTAGGAAACTCAATTAGTGTATAAAAAGGCCAAACGAACCCTGAGTAAATTTAAATTTCAGCACGGATATCTTGTCGTTCCATGTTGCCCGTAGAAGAAAATACAAGGCAAAAAGAGGCAGTGATTACTTTTCGCCCACAAGGGGGACACGTTTCCCTATCGGAACCACGAGGCTTCTTTGAGAGAAGCTCCGATTTGTAAGAGGCTTGTAATAAAACTTGCGCCACAATGGACGAAAAAATCCTCGACATATAAGTGCCATGTCATGACACCATGGCAGGTTTCATGATTTTCGGCTTAGTTTTGGATTTACGGGGATTTAAAAACCAAGATTCTTCTCACGAAATGTTTTTAAATAGCACACGGTTCACTCACGAAAGCCGATATTCAATGAAAACTTCATGGAAACCATATTTTAAAGTTTCATAAAAATCTGAAAAATGTGGGATGCTAAGAAGGTGATGTTTTATTGCGACACAAAATTTCAAGTTGAAAAACATTATGAGATGTGAGCTATGAAAAAGAGAAATTCAGCACTGAATAGTGACATTACTATTCGGCACTATTCAATGCTGATTTTGTCTTTTTCATAGCTCACATCTCGTAATGTGTTTCAACTTGAAATTTTGTGTGGCAATAAAACATCATCCTCTTAACATCTCGCATTTTTTTCAATTTTTTTTAAACTTCAAAACATCTTTTTCTCGTGGTTTTCACCAGTTTCCACCGAATGTTGGTTTCCGTATGATATTCTCCCCCCGCTGCGCGCGCGATCTGAGTCGTGCGTTCTGACTAGCCAGAACCCAAACCCCACGGATCGTATGTGTGCACCGTTGGATGCTCCCAGATTGAACGGCAACCCTGAACCCTTTCGACAGCACATGCAGTACATGGGTAAGCACTGTGCGCATGCGTCGTGTAGCTCACGCTTCCTTCTCTACTAGGTTTTCATTCAAAATAGGCTACCGTTTCTCGCCACTCCTCTCATCGGTTTCCCGCCCTTCTCCCATATATGCATGATGTAGATGTTCGTTTAATTCTTATAGTTCATCTCATCCAAAATCAATTAGTTTTATAAAAAAACTATTTTAAGATTCATGGAATTGTGCATTGTAAAGGTAAAAACAAAAAGTGACAATTCATTTAGAAAAAAAGTTTGGGCAATTAAGATATGGAAGATTCTAGAGAACAAAGGACAAGTGCTTGTGTTTTGAGGTTTGTGCATTATGCTTAAGTTCAACCATGGAGTCTTCTAGATTGTAAATGTGGCAGAATCTGGTGGAATGTAGATGATATCAAACGGCCAGTAGTGCCCGGATTTGCCATCTCTGTACCATCGGATTGGCTTCATCCAACGACCAACTTTCAAAGTTATTCGCACACTACATAGGTGTATAGATGTATAGATATATATATATATAGTTGTGTCCCATGCTAGGCAAAATAAAGTTTGAG